>NW_027656212.1:0-136801 GCF_964235325.1 Thermobia domestica | reverse complement strand
ATTAGGTAGTTTATCTTCGTGTTACGTAAAAATACACATATGTGATCCTCGGGTGTCATATGCAAGCAACCTAGTGGTGTGTCAGTGTAGGGAAATGCAGTGAAATATGCGTTATTTTGAAAAAAAGAATAAAATAGTACCAAAAATGGTAGAGAATAAGGTACTTTGTTTCAGCCATAGGGACCCGGGTTCGCGACCGCTATGAGAGAAGTGCTTGTACTCGAGTTTGAGCTTTATTTCGTGAAAATATGTTAAATGGTTCTTAAGATATAGACCAAAACAGATTATAATACACGACAATTAGTAACAATTCAATATGCACATAATGACATATAATATATTGTTAGACGGTTGCCAGCCAACATTTTTACGTGAAATAAGAAAATTAAAACAAAATTGAATAGCTCCGTGGTAATTGGAATCAATTTTTGACAGAAGGTGTGCGTCATGTGATCTCATTGAAAAGGTAAGGGTTATAGTCGTTCATGTAGAATATATGTTTCTAACTTCATTATTTTATGCTCTTTCTGCTAATTTGTGCCTTTCGTACCTATCCTGATGTGTAGAATATGAAAACAACATATTTTGTTCTTACATTGAAAATATATATACAGGGTGCATCAAAATAAACCGTTGCAGAAGACAAGATAACACTTCGATTTCAGAAAGTTTTAAAAGTTTGATATAATTAGGTAGTTTCTCTTTGTGTTACGTAAGAATACACATATGTGATCCTCGGGTGTCATATTCAAGCAACCTAGTGGTGTGTCAGTGTAGGGAAATGCAGTGAAATATGCGTTATTTTGAAAAAAAGAATAAAATAGTACCAAAAATGGTAGAGAATAAGGTACTTTGTTTCAGCCATAGGGACCCGGGTTCGCGACCGCTATGAGAGAAGTGCTTGTACTCAAGTTTGAGCTTTATTTCGTGAAAATATGTTAAATGGTTCTTAAGATATAGACCAAAACAGATTATAATACACGACAATTAGTAACAATTCAATATGCACATAATGACATATAATATATTGTTAGACGGTTGCCAGCCAACATTTTTACGTGAAATAAGAAAATTAAAACAAAATTGAATAGCTCCTTGGTAATTGGAATCAATTTTTGACAGGTGTGCGTCATGTGATCTCATTGAAAAGGTAAGGGTTATAGTCGTTCATGTAGAATATATGTTTCTAACTTCATTATTTTATGCTCTTTCTGCTAATTTGTGCCTTTCGTACCTATCCTGATGTGTAGAATATGAAAACAACATATTTTGTTCTTACATTGAAAATATATATACAGGGTGCATCAAAATAAACCGTTGCAGAAGACAAGATAACACTTCGATTTCAGAAAGTTTTAAAAGTTTGATATAATTAGGTAGTTTATCTTCGTGTTACGTAAAAATACACATATGTGATCCTCGGGTGTCATATGCAAGCAACCTAGTGGTGTGTCAGTGTAGGGAAATGCAGTGAAATATGCGTTATTTTGAAAAAAAGAATAAAATAGTACCAAAAATGGTAGAGAATAAGGTACTTTGTTTCAGCCATAGGGACCCGGGTTCGCGACCGCTATGAGAGAAGTGCTTGTACTCGAGTTTGAGCTTTATTTCGTGAAAATATGTTAAATGGTTCTTAAGATATAGACCAAAACAGATTATAATACACGACAATTAGTAACAATTCAATATGCACATAATGACATATAATATATTGTTAGACGGTTGCCAGCCAACATTTTTACGTGAAATAAGAAAATTAAAACAAAATTGAATAGCTCCGTGGTAATTGGAATCAATTTTTGACATAAGGTGTGCGTCATGTGAACTCATTGAAAAGGTAAGGGTTATAGTCGTTCATGTAGAATATATGTTTCTAACTTCATTATTTTATGCTCTTTCTGCTAATTTGTGCCTTTCGTACCTATCCTCATGTGTAGAATATGAAAACAACATATTTTGTTCTTACATTGAAAATATATATACAGGGTGCATCAAAATAAACCGTTGCAGAAGACAAGATAACACTTCGATTTCAGAAAGTTTTAAAAGTTTGATATAATTAGGTAGTTTATCTTTGTGTTACGTAAAAATACACATATGTGATCCTCGGGTGTCATATGCAAGCAACCTAGTGGTGTGTCAGTGTAGGGAAATGCAGTGAAATATGCGTTATTTTGAAAAAAAGAATAAAATAGTACCAAAAATGGTAGAGAATAAGGTACTTTGTTTCAGCCATAGGGACCCGGGTTCGCGACCGCTATGAGAGAAGTGCTTGTACTCAAGTTTGAGCTTTATTTCGTGAAAATATGTTAAATGGTTCTTAAGATATAGACCAAAACAGATTATAATACACGACAATTAGTAACAATTCAATATGCACATAATGACATATAATATATTGTTAGACGGTTGCCAGCCAACATTTTTACGTGAAATAAGAAAATTAAAACAAAATTGAATAGCTCCTTGGTAATTGGAATCAATTTTTGACAGGTGTGCGTCATGTGATCTCATTGAAAAGGTAAGGGTTATAGTCGTTCATGTAGAATATATGTTTCTAACTTCATTATTTTATGCTCTTTCTGCTAATTTGTGCCTTTCGTACCTATCCTCATGTGTAGAATATGAAAACAACATATTTTGTTCTTACATTGAAAATATATATACAGGGTGCATCAAAATAAACCGTTGCAGAAGACAAGATAACACTTCGATTTCAGAAAGTTTTAAAAGTTTGATATAATTAGGTAGTTTATCTTCGTGTTACGTAAAAATACACATATGTGATCCTCGGGTGTCATATGCAAGCAACCTAGTGGTGTGTCAGTGTAGGGAAATGCAGTGAAATATGCGTTATTTTGAAAAAAAGAATAAAATAGTACCAAAAATGGTAGAGAATAAGGTACTTTGTTTCAGCCATAGGGACCCGGGTTCGCGACCGCTATGAGAGAAGTGCTTGTACTCGAGTTTGAGCTTTATTTTGTGAAAATATGTTAAATGGTTCTTAAGATATAGACCAAAACAGATTATAATACACGACAATTAGTAACAATTCAATATGCACATAATGACATATAATATATTGTTAGACGGTTGCCAGCCAACATTTTTACGTGAAATAAGAAAATTAAAACAAAATTGAATAGCTCCGTGGTAATTGGAATCAATTTTTGACAGAAGGTGTGCGTCATGTGAACTCATTGAAAAGGTAAGGGTTATAGTCGTTCATGTAGAATATATGTTTCTAACTTCATTATTTTATGCTCTTTCTGCTAATTTGTGCCTTTCGTACCTATCCTGATGTGTAGAATATGAAAACAACATATTTTGTTCTTACATTGAAAATATATATACAGGGTGCATCAAAATAAACCGTTGCAGAAGACAAGATAACACTTCGATTTCAGAAAGTTTTAAAAGTTTGATATAATTAGGTAGTTTATCTTCGTGTTACGTAAAAATACACATATGTGATCCTCGGGTGTCATATGCAAGCAACCTAGTGGTGTGTCAGTGTAGGGAAATGCAGTGAAATATGCGTTATTTTGAAAAAAAGAATAAAATAGTACCAAAAATGGTAGAGAATAAGGTACTTTGTTTCAGCCATAGGGACCCGGGTTCGCGACCGCTATGAGAGAAGTGCTTGTACTCAAGTTTGAGCTTTATTTCGTGAAAATATGTTAAATGGTTCTTAAGATATAGACCAAAACAGATTATAATACACGACAATTAGTAACAATTCAATATGCACATAATGACATATAATATATTGTTAGACGGTTGCCAGCCAACATTTTTACGTGAAATAAGAAAATTAAAACAAAATTGAATAGCTCCTTGGTAATTGGAATCAATTTTTGACAGAAGGTGTGCGTCATGTGATCTCATTGAAAAGGTAAGGGTTATAGTCGTTCATGTAGAATATATGTTTCTAACTTCATTATTTTATGCTCTTTCTGCTAATTTGTGCCTTTCGTACCTATCCTGATGTGTAGAATATGAAAACAACATATTTTGTTCTTACATTGAAAATATATATACAGGGTGCATCAAAATAAACCGTTGCAGAAGACAAGATAACACTTCGATTTCAGAAAGTTTTAAAAGTTTGATATAATTAGGTAGTTTATCTTCGTGTTACGTAAAAATACACATATGTGATCCTCGGGTGTCATATGCAAGCAACCTAGTGGTGTGTCAGTGTAGGGAAATGCAGTGAAATATGCGTTATTTTGAAAAAAAGAATAAAATAGTACCAAAAATGGTAGAGAATAAGGTACTTTGTTTCAGCCATAGGGACCCGGGTTCGCGACCGCTATGAGAGAAGTGCTTGTACTCGAGTTTGAGCTTTATTTCGTGAAAATATGTTAAATGGTTCTTAAGATATAGACCAAAACAGATTATAATACACGACAATTAGTAACAATTCAATATGCACATAATGACATATAATATATTGTTAGACGGTTGCCAGCCAACATTTTTACGTGAAATAAGAAAATTAAAACAAAATTGAATAGCTCCGTGGTAATTGGAATCAATTTTTGACAGAAGGTGTGCGTCATGTGAACTCATTGAAAAGGTAAGGGTTATAGTCGTTCATGTAGAATATATGTTTCTAACTTCATTATTTTATGCTCTTTCTGCTAATTTGTGCCTTTCGTACCTATCCTGATGTGTAGAATATGAAAACAACATATTTTGTTCTTACATTGAAAATATATATACAGGGTGCATCAAAATAAACCGTTGCAGAAGACAAGATAACACTTCGATTTCAGAAAGTTTTAAAAGTTTGATATAATTAGGTAGTTTATCTTTGTGTTACGTAAAAATACACATATGTGATCCTCGGGTGTCATATGCAAGCAACCTAGTGGTGTGTCAGTGTAGGGAAATGCAGTGAAATATGCGTTATTTTGAAAAAAAGAATAAAATAGTACCAAAAATGGTAGAGAATAAGGTACTTTGTTTCAGCCATAGGGACCCGGGTTCGCGACCGCTATGAGAGAAGTGCTTGTACTCAAGTTTGAGCTTTATTTCGTGAAAATATGTTAAATGGTTCTTAAGATATAGACCAAAACAGATTATAATACACGACAATTAGTAACAATTCAATATGCACATAATGACATATAATATATTGTTAGACGGTTGCCAGCCAACATTTTTACGTGAAATAAGAAAATTAAAACAAAATTGAATAGCTCCGTGGTAATTGGAATCAATTTTTGACAGAAGGTGTGCGTCATGTGAACTCATTGAAAAGGTAAGGGTTATAGTCGTTCATGTAGAATATATGTTTCTAACTTCATTATTTTATGCTCTTTCTGCTAATTTGTGCCTTTCGTACCTATCCTGATGTGTAGAATATGAAAACAACATATTTTGTTCTTACATTGAAAATATATATACAGGGTGCATCAAAATAAACCGTTGCAGAAGACAAGATAACACTTCGATTTCAGAAAGTTTTAAAAGTTTGATATAATTAGGTAGTTTATCTTCGTGTTACGTAAAAATACACATATGTGATCCTCGGGTGTCATATGCAAGCAACCTAGTGGTGTGTCAGTGTAGGGAAATGCAGTGAAATATGCGTTATTTTGAAAAAAAGAATAAAATAGTACCAAAAATGGTAGAGAATAAGGTACTTTGTTTCAGCCATAGGGACCCGGGTTCGCGACCGCTATGAGAGAAGTGCTTGTACTCAAGTTTGAGCTTTATTTCGTGAAAATATGTTAAATGGTTCTTAAGATATAGACCAAAACAGATTATAATACACGACAATTAGTAACAATTCAATATGCACATAATGACATATAATATATTGTTAGACGGTTGCCAGCCAACATTTTTACGTGAAATAAGAAAATTAAAACAAAATTGAATAGCTCCTTGGTAATTGGAATCAATTTTTGACAGAAGGTGTGCGTCATGTGATCTCATTGAAAAGGTAAGGGTTATAGTCGTTCATGTAGAATATATGTTTCTAACTTCATTATTTTATGCTCTTTCTGCTAATTTGTGCCTTTCGTACCTATCCTCATGTGTAGAATATGAAAACAACATATTTTGTTCTTACATTGAAAATATATATACAGGGTGCATCAAAATAAACCGTTGCAGAAGACAAGATAACACTTCGATTTCAGAAAGTTTTAAAAGTTTGATATAATTAGGTAGTTTATCTTCGTGTTACGTAAAAATACACATATGTGATCCTCGGGTGTCATATGCAAGCAACCTAGTGGTGTGTCAGTGTAGGGAAATGCAGTGAAATATGCGTTATTTTGAAAAAAAGAATAAAATAGTACCAAAAATGGTAGAGAATAAGGTACTTTGTTTCAGCCATAGGGACCCGGGTTCGCGACCGCTATGAGAGAAGTGCTTGTACTCAAGTTTGAGCTTTATTTCGTGAAAATATGTTAAATGGTTCTTAAGATATAGACCAAAACAGATTATAATACACGACAATTAGTAACAATTCAATATGCACATAATGACATATAATATATTGTTAGACGGTTGCCAGCCAACATTTTTACGTGAAATAAGAAAATTAAAACAAACATGAATAGCTCCGTGGTAATTGGAATCAATTTTTGACAGAAGGTGTGCGTCATGTGAACTCATTGAAAAGGTAAGGGTTATAGTCGTTCATGTAGAATATATGTTTCTAACTTCATTATTTTATGCTCTTTCTGCTAATTTGTGCCTTTCGTACCTATCCTGATGTGTAGAATATGAAAACAACATATTTTGTTCTTACATTGAAAATATATATACAGGGTGCATCAAAATAAACCGTTGCAGAAGACAAGATAACACTTCGATTTCAGAAAGTTTTAAAAGTTTGATATAATTAGGTAGTTTATCTTCGTGTTACGTAAAAATACACATATGTGATCCTCGGGTGTCATATGCAAGCAACCTAGTGGTGTGTCAGTGTAGGGAAATGCAGTGAAATATGCGTTATTTTGAAAAAAAGAATAAAATAGTACCAAAAATGGTAGAGAATAAGGTACTTTGTTTCAGCCATAGGGACCCGGGTTCGCGACCGCTATGAGAGAAGTGCTTGTACTCAAGTTTGAGCTTTATTTCGTGAAAATATGTTAAATGGTTCTTAAGATATAGACCAAAACAGATTATAATACACGACAATTAGTAACAATTCAATATGCACATAATGACATATAATATATTGTTAGACGGTTGCCAGCCAACATTTTTACGTGAAATAAGAAAATTAAAACAAAATTGAATAGCTCCTTGGTAATTGGAATCAATTTTTGACAGAAGGTGTGCGTCATGTGATCTCATTGAAAAGGTAAGGGTTATAGTCGTTCATGTAGAATATATGTTTCTAACTTCATTATTTTATGCTCTTTCTGCTAATTTGTGCCTTTCGTACCTATCCTCATGTGTAGAATATGAAAACAACATATTTTGTTCTTACATTGAAAATATATATACAGGGTGCATCAAAATAAACCGTTGCAGAAGACAAGATAACACTTCGATTTCAGAAAGTTTTAAAAGTTTGATATAATTAGGTAGTTTATCTTCGTGTTACGTAAAAATACACATATGTGATCCTCGGGTGTCATATGCAAGCAACCTAGTGGTGTGTCAGTGTAGGGAAATGCAGTGAAATATGCGTTATTTTGAAAAAAAGAATAAAATAGTACCAAAAATGGTAGAGAATAAGGTACTTTGTTTCAGCCATAGGGACCCGGGTTCGCGACCGCTATGAGAGAAGTGCTTGTACTCAAGTTTGAGCTTTATTTCGTGAAAATATGTTAAATGGTTCTTAAGATATAGACCAAAACAGATTATAATACACGACAATTAGTAACAATTCAATATGCACATAATGACATATAATATATTGTTAGACGGTTGCCAGCCAACATTTTTACGTGAAATAAGAAAATTAAAACAAACATGAATAGCTCCGTGGTAATTGGAATCAATTTTTGACAGAAGGTGTGCGTCATGTGATCTCATTGAAAAGGTAAGGGTTATAGTCGTTCATGTAGAATATATGTTTCTAACTTCATTATTTTATGCTCTTTCTGCTAATTTGTGCCTTTCGTACCTATCCTGATGTGTAGAATATGAAAACAACATATTTTGTTCTTACATTGAAAATATATATACAGGGTGCATCAAAATAAACCGTTGCAGAAGACAAGATAACACTTCGATTTCAGAAAGTTTTAAAAGTTTGATATAATTAGGTAGTTTATCTTTGTGTTACGTAAAAATACACATATGTGATCCTCGGGTGTCATATGCAAGCAACCTAGTGGTGTGTCAGTGTAGGGAAATGCAGTGAAATATGCGTTATTTTGAAAAAAAGAATAAAATAGTACCAAAAATGGTAGAGAATAAGGTACTTTGTTTCAGCCATAGGGACCCGGGTTCGCGACCGCTATGAGAGAAGTGCTTGTACTCGAGTTTGAGCTTTATTTCGTGAAAATATGTTAAATGGTTCTTAAGATATAGACCAAAACAGATTATAATACACGACAATTAGCAACAATTCAATATGCACATAATGACATATAATATATTGTTAGACGGTTGCCAGTCAACATTTTTACGTGAAATAAGAAAATTAAAACAAAATTGAATAGCTCCGTGGTAATTGGAATCAATTTTTGACAGAAGGTGTGCGTCATGTGATCTCATTGAAAAGGTAAGGGTTATAGTCGTTCATGTAGAATATATGTTTCTAACTTCATTATTTTATGCTCTTTCTGCTAATTTGTGCCTTTCGTACCTATCCTGATGTGTAGAATATGAAAACAACATATTTTGTTCTTACATTGAAAATATATATACAGGGTGCATCAAAATAAACCGTTGCAGAAGACAAGATAACACTTCGATTTCAGAAAGTTTTAAAAGTTTGATATAATTAGGTAGTTTATCTTCGTGTTACGTAAAAATACACATATGTGATCCTCGGGTGTCATATGCAAGCAACCTAGTGGTGTGTCAGTGTAGGGAAATGCAGTGAAATATGCGTTATTTTGAAAAAAAGAATAAAATAGTACCAAAAATGGTAGAGAATAAGGTACTTTGTTTCAGCCATAGGGACCCGGGTTCGCGACCGCTATGAGAGAGGTGCTTGTACTCAAGTTTGAGCTTTATTTCGTGAAAATATGTTAAATGGTTCTTAAGATATAGACCAAAACAGATTATAATACACGACAATTAGTAACAATTCAATATGCACATAATGACATATAATATATTGTTAGACGGTTGCCAGCCAACATTTTTACGTGAAATAAGAAAATTAAAACAAAATTGAATAGCTCCTTGGTAATTGGAATCAATTTTTGACAGGTGTGCGTCATGTGATCTCATTGAAAAGGTAAGGGTTATAGTCGTTCATGTAGAATATATGTTTCTAACTTCATTATTTTATGCTCTTTCTGCTAATTTGTGCCTTTCGTACCTATCCTGATGTGTAGAATATGAAAACAACATATTTTGTTCTTACATTGAAAATATATATACAGGGTGCATCAAAATAAACCGTTGCAGAAGACAAGATAACACTTCGATTTCAGAAAGTTTTAAAAGTTTGATATAATTAGGTAGTTTATCTTCGTGTTACGTAAAAATACACATATGTGATCCTCGGGTGTCATATGCAAGCAACCTAGTGGTGTGTCAGTGTAGGGAAATGCAGTGAAATATGCGTTATTTTGAAAAAAAGAATAAAATAGTACCAAAAATGGTAGAGAATAAGGTACTTTGTTTCAGCCATAGGGACCCGGGTTCGCGACCGCTATGAGAGAAGTGCTTGTACTCGAGTTTGAGCTTTATTTCGTGAAAATATGTTAAATGGTTCTTAAGATATAGACCAAAACAGATTATAATACACGACAATTAGTAACAATTCAATATGCACATAATGACATATAATATATTGTTAGACGGTTGCCAGCCAACATTTTTACGTGAAATAAGAAAATTAAAACAAAATTGAATAGCTCCGTGGTAATTGGAATCAATTTTTGACATAAGGTGTGCGTCATGTGAACTCATTGAAAAGGTAAGGGTTATAGTCGTTCATGTAGAATATATGTTTCTAACTTCATTATTTTATGCTCTTTCTGCTAAGTTGTGCCTTTCGTACCTATCCTGATGTGTAGAATATGAAAACAACATATTTTGTTCTTACATTGAAAATATATATACAGGGTGCATCAAAATAAACCGTTGCAGAAGACAAGATAACACTTCGATTTCAGAAAGTTTTAAAAGTTTGATATAATTAGGTAGTTTATCTTTGTGTTACGTAAAAATACACATATGTGATCCTCGGGTGTCATATGCAAGCAACCTAGTGGTGTGTCAGTGTAGGGAAATGCAGTGAAATATGCGTTATTTTGAAAAAAAGAATAAAATAGTACCAAAAATGGTAGAGAATAAGGTACTTTGTTTCAGCCATAGGGACCCGGGTTCGCGACCGCTATGAGAGAAGTGCTTGTACTCAAGTTTGAGCTTTATTTCGTGAAAATATGTTAAATGGTTCTTAAGATATAGACCAAAACAGATTATAATACACGACAATTAGTAACAATTCAATATGCACATAATGACATATAATATATTGTTAGACGGTTGCCAGCCAACATTTTTACGTGAAATAAGAAAATTAAAACAAAATTGAATAGCTCCGTGGTAATTGGAATCAATTTTTGACATAAGGTGTGCGTCATGTGAACTCATTGAAAAGGTAAGGGTTATAGTCGTTCATGTAGAATATATGTTTCTAACTTCATTATTTTATGCTCTTTCTGCTAATTTGTGCCTTTCGTACCTATCCTCATGTGTAGAATATGAAAACAACATATTTTGTTCTTACATTGAAAATATATATACAGGGTGCATCAAAATAAACCGTTGCAGAAGACAAGATAACACTTCGATTTCAGAAAGTTTTAAAAGTTTGATATAATTAGGTAGTTTATCTTTGTGTTACGTAAAAATACACATATGTGATCCTCGGGTGTCATATGCAAGCAACCTAGTGGTGTGTCAGTGTAGGGAAATGCAGTGAAATATGCGTTATTTTGAAAAAAAGAATAAAATAGTACCAAAAATGGTAGAGAATAAGGTACTTTGTTTCAGCCATAGGGACCCGGGTTCGCGACCGCTATGAGAGAAGTGCTTGTACTCAAGTTTGAGCTTTATTTCGTGAAAATATGTTAAATGGTTCTTAAGATATAGACCAAAACAGATTATAATACACGACAATTAGTAACAATTCAATATGCACATAATGACATATAATATATTGTTAGACGGTTGCCAGCCAACATTTTTACGTGAAATAAGAAAATTAAAACAAAATTGAATAGCTCCTTGGTAATTGGAATCAATTTTTGACAGGTGTGCGTCATGTGATCTCATTGAAAAGGTAAGGGTTATAGTCGTTCATGTAGAATATATGTTTCTAACTTCATTATTTTATGCTCTTTCTGCTAATTTGTGCCTTTCGTACCTATCCTCATGTGTAGAATATGAAAACAACATATTTTGTTCTTACATTGAAAATATATATACAGGGTGCATCAAAATAAACCGTTGCAGAAGACAAGATAACACTTCGATTTCAGAAAGTTTTAAAAGTTTGATATAATTAGGTAGTTTATCTTCGTGTTACGTAAAAATACACATATGTGATCCTCGGGTGTCATATGCAAGCAACCTAGTGGTGTGTCAGTGTAGGGAAATGCAGTGAAATATGCGTTATTTTGAAAAAAAGAATAAAATAGTACCAAAAATGGTAGAGAATAAGGTACTTTGTTTCAGCCATAGGGACCCGGGTTCGCGACCGCTATGAGAGAAGTGCTTGTACTCGAGTTTGAGCTTTATTTCGTGAAAATATGTTAAATGGTTCTTAAGATATAGACCAAAACAGATTATAATACACGACAATTAGTAACAATTCAATATGCACATAATGACATATAATATATTGTTAGACGGTTGCCAGCCAACATTTTTACGTGAAATAAGAAAATTAAAACAAAATTGAATAGCTCCGTGGTAATTGGAATCAATTTTTGACATAAGGTGTGCGTCATGTGAACTCATTGAAAAGGTAAGGGTTATAGTCGTTCATGTAGAATATATGTTTCTAACTTCATTATTTTATGCTCTTTCTGCTAATTTGTGCCTTTCGTACCTATCCTCATGTGTAGAATATGAAAACAACATATTTTGTTCTTACATTGAAAATATATATACAGGGTGCATCAAAATAAACCGTTGCAGAAGACAAGATAACACTTCGATTTCAGAAAGTTTTAAAAGTTTGATATAATTAGGTAGTTTATCTTTGTGTTACGTAAAAATACACATATGTGATCCTCGGGTGTCATATGCAAGCAACCTAGTGGTGTGTCAGTGTAGGGAAATGCAGTGAAATATGCGTTATTTTGAAAAAAAGAATAAAATAGTACCAAAAATGGTAGAGAATAAGGTACTTTGTTTCAGCCATAGGGACCCGGGTTCGCGACCGCTATGAGAGAAGTGCTTGTACTCAAGTTTGAGCTTTATTTCGTGAAAATATGTTAAATGGTTCTTAAGATATAGACCAAAACAGATTATAATACACGACAATTAGTAACAATTCAATATGCACATAATGACATATAATATATTGTTAGACGGTTGCCAGCCAACATTTTTACGTGAAATAAGAAAATTAAAACAAAATTGAATAGCTCCTTGGTAATTGGAATCAATTTTTGACAGGTGTGCGTCATGTGATCTCATTGAAAAGGTAAGGGTTATAGTCGTTCATGTAGAATATATGTTTCTAACTTCATTATTTTATGCTCTTTCTGCTAATTTGTGCCTTTCGTACCTATCCTCATGTGTAGAATATGAAAACAACATATTTTGTTCTTACATTGAAAATATATATACAGGGTGCATCAAAATAAACCGTTGCAGAAGACAAGATAACACTTCGATTTCAGAAAGTTTTAAAAGTTTGATATAATTAGGTAGTTTATCTTCGTGTTACGTAAAAATACACATATGTGATCCTCGGGTGTCATATGCAAGCAACCTAGTGGTGTGTCAGTGTAGGGAAATGCAGTGAAATATGCGTTATTTTGAAAAAAAGAATAAAATAGTACCAAAAATGGTAGAGAATAAGGTACTTTGTTTCAGCCATAGGGACCCGGGTTCGCGACCGCTATGAGAGAAGTGCTTGTACTCGAGTTTGAGCTTTATTTTGTGAAAATATGTTAAATGGTTCTTAAGATATAGACCAAAACAGATTATAATACACGACAATTAGTAACAATTCAATATGCACATAATGACATATAATATATTGTTAGACGGTTGCCAGCCAACATTTTTACGTGAAATAAGAAAATTAAAACAAAATTGAATAGCTCCGTGGTAATTGGAATCAATTTTTGACAGAAGGTGTGCGTCATGTGAACTCATTGAAAAGGTAAGGGTTATAGTCGTTCATGTAGAATATATGTTTCTAACTTCATTATTTTATGCTCTTTCTGCTAATTTGTGCCTTTCGTACCTATCCTGATGTGTAGAATATGAAAACAACATATTTTGTTCTTACATTGAAAATATATATACAGGGTGCATCAAAATAAACCGTTGCAGAAGACAAGATAACACTTCGATTTCAGAAAGTTTTAAAAGTTTGATATAATTAGGTAGTTTATCTTCGTGTTACGTAAAAATACACATATGTGATCCTCGGGTGTCATATGCAAGCAACCTAGTGGTGTGTCAGTGTAGGGAAATGCAGTGAAATATGCGTTATTTTGAAAAAAAGAATAAAATAGTACCAAAAATGGTAGAGAATAAGGTACTTTGTTTCAGCCATAGGGACCCGGGTTCGCGACCGCTATGAGAGAAGTGCTTGTACTCAAGTTTGAGCTTTATTTCGTGAAAATATGTTAAATGGTTCTTAAGATATAGACCAAAACAGATTATAATACACGACAATTAGTAACAATTCAATATGCACATAATGACATATAATATATTGTTAGACGGTTGCCAGCCAACATTTTTACGTGAAATAAGAAAATTAAAACAAAATTGAATAGCTCCTTGGTAATTGGAATCAATTTTTGACAGAAGGTGTGCGTCATGTGATCTCATTGAAAAGGTAAGGGTTATAGTCGTTCATGTAGAATATATGTTTCTAACTTCATTATTTTATGCTCTTTCTGCTAATTTGTGCCTTTCGTACCTATCCTGATGTGTAGAATATGAAAACAACATATTTTGTTCTTACATTGAAAATATATATACAGGGTGCATCAAAATAAACCGTTGCAGAAGACAAGATAACACTTCGATTTCAGAAAGTTTTAAAAGTTTGATATAATTAGGTAGTTTATCTTCGTGTTACGTAAAAATACACATATGTGATCCTCGGGTGTCATATGCAAGCAACCTAGTGGTGTGTCAGTGTAGGGAAATGCAGTGAAATATGCGTTATTTTGAAAAAAAGAATAAAATAGTACCAAAAATGGTAGAGAATAAGGTACTTTGTTTCAGCCATAGGGACCCGGGTTCGCGACCGCTATGAGAGAAGTGCTTGTACTCGAGTTTGAGCTTTATTTCGTGAAAATATGTTAAATGGTTCTTAAGATATAGACCAAAACAGATTATAATACACGACAATTAGTAACAATTCAATATGCACATAATGACATATAATATATTGTTAGACGGTTGCCAGCCAACATTTTTACGTGAAATAAGAAAATTAAAACAAAATTGAATAGCTCCGTGGTAATTGGAATCAATTTTTGACAGAAGGTGTGCGTCATGTGAACTCATTGAAAAGGTAAGGGTTATAGTCGTTCATGTAGAATATATGTTTCTAACTTCATTATTTTATGCTCTTTCTGCTAATTTGTGCCTTTCGTACCTATCCTGATGTGTAGAATATGAAAACAACATATTTTGTTCTTACATTGAAAATATATATACAGGGTGCATCAAAATAAACCGTTGCAGAAGACAAGATAACACTTCGATTTCAGAAAGTTTTAAAAGTTTGATATAATTAGGTAGTTTATCTTTGTGTTACGTAAAAATACACATATGTGATCCTCGGGTGTCATATGCAAGCAACCTAGTGGTGTGTCAGTGTAGGGAAATGCAGTGAAATATGCGTTATTTTGAAAAAAAGAATAAAATAGTACCAAAAATGGTAGAGAATAAGGTACTTTGTTTCAGCCATAGGGACCCGGGTTCGCGACCGCTATGAGAGAAGTGCTTGTACTCAAGTTTGAGCTTTATTTCGTGAAAATATGTTAAATGGTTCTTAAGATATAGACCAAAACAGATTATAATACACGACAATTAGTAACAATTCAATATGCACATAATGACATATAATATATTGTTAGACGGTTGCCAGCCAACATTTTTACGTGAAATAAGAAAATTAAAACAAAATTGAATAGCTCCGTGGTAATTGGAATCAATTTTTGACAGAAGGTGTGCGTCATGTGAACTCATTGAAAAGGTAAGGGTTATAGTCGTTCATGTAGAATATATGTTTCTAACTTCATTATTTTATGCTCTTTCTGCTAATTTGTGCCTTTCGTACCTATCCTGATGTGTAGAATATGAAAACAACATATTTTGTTCTTACATTGAAAATATATATACAGGGTGCATCAAAATAAACCGTTGCAGAAGACAAGATAACACTTCGATTTCAGAAAGTTTTAAAAGTTTGATATAATTAGGTAGTTTATCTTCGTGTTACGTAAAAATACACATATGTGATCCTCGGGTGTCATATGCAAGCAACCTAGTGGTGTGTCAGTGTAGGGAAATGCAGTGAAATATGCGTTATTTTGAAAAAAAGAATAAAATAGTACCAAAAATGGTAGAGAATAAGGTACTTTGTTTCAGCCATAGGGACCCGGGTTCGCGACCGCTATGAGAGAAGTGCTTGTACTCAAGTTTGAGCTTTATTTCGTGAAAATATGTTAAATGGTTCTTAAGATATAGACCAAAACAGATTATAATACACGACAATTAGTAACAATTCAATATGCACATAATGACATATAATATATTGTTAGACGGTTGCCAGCCAACATTTTTACGTGAAATAAGAAAATTAAAACAAAATTGAATAGCTCCTTGGTAATTGGAATCAATTTTTGACAGAAGGTGTGCGTCATGTGATCTCATTGAAAAGGTAAGGGTTATAGTCGTTCATGTAGAATATATGTTTCTAACTTCATTATTTTATGCTCTTTCTGCTAATTTGTGCCTTTCGTACCTATCCTCATGTGTAGAATATGAAAACAACATATTTTGTTCTTACATTGAAAATATATATACAGGGTGCATCAAAATAAACCGTTGCAGAAGACAAGATAACACTTCGATTTCAGAAAGTTTTAAAAGTTTGATATAATTAGGTAGTTTATCTTCGTGTTACGTAAAAATACACATATGTGATCCTCGGGTGTCATATGCAAGCAACCTAGTGGTGTGTCAGTGTAGGGAAATGCAGTGAAATATGCGTTATTTTGAAAAAAAGAATAAAATAGTACCAAAAATGGTAGAGAATAAGGTACTTTGTTTCAGCCATAGGGACCCGGGTTCGCGACCGCTATGAGAGAAGTGCTTGTACTCAAGTTTGAGCTTTATTTCGTGAAAATATGTTAAATGGTTCTTAAGATATAGACCAAAACAGATTATAATACACGACAATTAGTAACAATTCAATATGCACATAATGACATATAATATATTGTTAGACGGTTGCCAGCCAACATTTTTACGTGAAATAAGAAAATTAAAACAAACATGAATAGCTCCGTGGTAATTGGAATCAATTTTTGACAGAAGGTGTGCGTCATGTGAACTCATTGAAAAGGTAAGGGTTATAGTCGTTCATGTAGAATATATGTTTCTAACTTCATTATTTTATGCTCTTTCTGCTAATTTGTGCCTTTCGTACCTATCCTGATGTGTAGAATATGAAAACAACATATTTTGTTCTTACATTGAAAATATATATACAGGGTGCATCAAAATAAACCGTTGCAGAAGACAAGATAACACTTCGATTTCAGAAAGTTTTAAAAGTTTGATATAATTAGGTAGTTTATCTTCGTGTTACGTAAAAATACACATATGTGATCCTCGGGTGTCATATGCAAGCAACCTAGTGGTGTGTCAGTGTAGGGAAATGCAGTGAAATATGCGTTATTTTGAAAAAAAGAATAAAATAGTACCAAAAATGGTAGAGAATAAGGTACTTTGTTTCAGCCATAGGGACCCGGGTTCGCGACCGCTATGAGAGAAGTGCTTGTACTCAAGTTTGAGCTTTATTTCGTGAAAATATGTTAAATGGTTCTTAAGATATAGACCAAAACAGATTATAATACACGACAATTAGTAACAATTCAATATGCACATAATGACATATAATATATTGTTAGACGGTTGCCAGCCAACATTTTTACGTGAAATAAGAAAATTAAAACAAAATTGAATAGCTCCTTGGTAATTGGAATCAATTTTTGACAGAAGGTGTGCGTCATGTGATCTCATTGAAAAGGTAAGGGTTATAGTCGTTCATGTAGAATATATGTTTCTAACTTCATTATTTTATGCTCTTTCTGCTAATTTGTGCCTTTCGTACCTATCCTCATGTGTAGAATATGAAAACAACATATTTTGTTCTTACATTGAAAATATATATACAGGGTGCATCAAAATAAACCGTTGCAGAAGACAAGATAACACTTCGATTTCAGAAAGTTTTAAAAGTTTGATATAATTAGGTAGTTTATCTTCGTGTTACGTAAAAATACACATATGTGATCCTCGGGTGTCATATGCAAGCAACCTAGTGGTGTGTCAGTGTAGGGAAATGCAGTGAAATATGCGTTATTTTGAAAAAAAGAATAAAATAGTACCAAAAATGGTAGAGAATAAGGTACTTTGTTTCAGCCATAGGGACCCGGGTTCGCGACCGCTATGAGAGAAGTGCTTGTACTCAAGTTTGAGCTTTATTTCGTGAAAATATGTTAAATGGTTCTTAAGATATAGACCAAAACAGATTATAATACACGACAATTAGTAACAATTCAATATGCACATAATGACATATAATATATTGTTAGACGGTTGCCAGCCAACATTTTTACGTGAAATAAGAAAATTAAAACAAACATGAATAGCTCCGTGGTAATTGGAATCAATTTTTGACAGAAGGTGTGCGTCATGTGATCTCATTGAAAAGGTAAGGGTTATAGTCGTTCATGTAGAATATATGTTTCTAACTTCATTATTTTATGCTCTTTCTGCTAATTTGTGCCTTTCGTACCTATCCTGATGTGTAGAATATGAAAACAACATATTTTGTTCTTACATTGAAAATATATATACAGGGTGCATCAAAATAAACCGTTGCAGAAGACAAGATAACACTTCGATTTCAGAAAGTTTTAAAAGTTTGATATAATTAGGTAGTTTATCTTTGTGTTACGTAAAAATACACATATGTGATCCTCGGGTGTCATATGCAAGCAACCTAGTGGTGTGTCAGTGTAGGGAAATGCAGTGAAATATGCGTTATTTTGAAAAAAAGAATAAAATAGTACCAAAAATGGTAGAGAATAAGGTACTTTGTTTCAGCCATAGGGACCCGGGTTCGCGACCGCTATGAGAGAAGTGCTTGTACTCGAGTTTGAGCTTTATTTCGTGAAAATATGTTAAATGGTTCTTAAGATATAGACCAAAACAGATTATAATACACGACAATTAGCAACAATTCAATATGCACATAATGACATATAATATATTGTTAGACGGTTGCCAGTCAACATTTTTACGTGAAATAAGAAAATTAAAACAAAATTGAATAGCTCCGTGGTAATTGGAATCAATTTTTGACAGAAGGTGTGCGTCATGTGATCTCATTGAAAAGGTAAGGGTTATAGTCGTTCATGTAGAATATATGTTTCTAACTTCATTATTTTATGCTCTTTCTGCTAATTTGTGCCTTTCGTACCTATCCTGATGTGTAGAATATGAAAACAACATATTTTGTTCTTACATTGAAAATATATATACAGGGTGCATCAAAATAAACCGTTGCAGAAGACAAGATAACACTTCGATTTCAGAAAGTTTTAAAAGTTTGATATAATTAGGTAGTTTATCTTCGTGTTACGTAAAAATACACATATGTGATCCTCGGGTGTCATATGCAAGCAACCTAGTGGTGTGTCAGTGTAGGGAAATGCAGTGAAATATGCGTTATTTTGAAAAAAAGAATAAAATAGTACCAAAAATGGTAGAGAATAAGGTACTTTGTTTCAGCCATAGGGACCCGGGTTCGCGACCGCTATGAGAGAAGTGCTTGTACTCAAGTTTGAGCTTTATTTCGTGAAAATATGTTAAATGGTTCTTAAGATATAGACCAAAACAGATTATAATACACGACAATTAGTAACAATTCAATATGCACATAATGACATATAATATATTGTTAGACGGTTGCCAGCCAACATTTTTACGTGAAATAAGAAAATTAAAACAAAATTGAATAGCTCCTTGGTAATTGGAATCAATTTTTGACAGGTGTGCGTCATGTGATCTCATTGAAAAGGTAAGGGTTATAGTCGTTCATGTAGAATATATGTTTCTAACTTCATTATTTTATGCTCTTTCTGCTAATTTGTGCCTTTCGTACCTATCCTGATGTGTAGAATATGAAAACAACATATTTTGTTCTTACATTGAAAATATATATACAGGGTGCATCAAAATAAACCGTTGCAGAAGACAAGATAACACTTCGATTTCAGAAAGTTTTAAAAGTTTGATATAATTAGGTAGTTTATCTTCGTGTTACGTAAAAATACACATATGTGATCCTCGGGTGTCATATGCAAGCAACCTAGTGGTGTGTCAGTGTAGGGAAATGCAGTGAAATATGCGTTATTTTGAAAAAAAGAATAAAATAGTACCAAAAATGGTAGAGAATAAGGTACTTTGTTTCAGCCATAGGGACCCGGGTTCGCGACCGCTATGAGAGAAGTGCTTGTACTCGAGTTTGAGCTTTATTTCGTGAAAATATGTTAAATGGTTCTTAAGATATAGACCAAAACAGATTATAATACACGACAATTAGTAACAATTCAATATGCACATAATGACATATAATATATTGTTAGACGGTTGCCAGCCAACATTTTTACGTGAAATAAGAAAATTAAAACAAAATTGAATAGCTCCGTGGTAATTGGAATCAATTTTTGACATAAGGTGTGCGTCATGTGAACTCATTGAAAAGGTAAGGGTTATAGTCGTTCATGTAGAATATATGTTTCTAACTTCATTATTTTATGCTCTTTCTGCTAATTTGTGCCTTTCGTACCTATCCTGATGTGTAGAATATGAAAACAACATATTTTGTTCTTACATTGAAAATATATATACAGGGTGCATAAAAATAAACCGTTGCAGAAGACAAGATAACACTTCGATTTCAGAAAGTTTTAAAAGTTTGATATAATTAGGTAGTTTATCTTTGTGTTACGTAAAAATACACATATGTGATCCTCGGGTGTCATATGCAAGCAACCTAGTGGTGTGTCAGTGTAGGGAAATGCAGTGAAATATGCGTTATTTTGAAAAAAAGAATAAAATAGTACCAAAAATGGTAGAGAATAAGGTACTTTGTTTCAGCCATAGGGACCCGGGTTCGCGACCGCTATGAGAGAAGTGCTTGTACTCAAGTTTGAGCTTTATTTCGTGAAAATATGTTAAATGGTTCTTAAGATATAGACCAAAACAGATTATAATACACGACAATTAGTAACAATTCAATATGCACATAATGACATATAATATATTGTTAGACGGTTGCCAGCCAACATTTTTACGTGAAATAAGAAAATTAAAACAAAATTGAATAGCTCCTTGGTAATTGGAATCAATTTTTGACAGGTGTGCGTCATGTGATCTCATTGAAAAGGTAAGGGTTATAGTCGTTCATGTAGAATATATGTTTCTAACTTCATTATTTTATGCTCTTTCTGCTAATTTGTGCCTTTCGTACCTATCCTCATGTGTAGAATATGAAAACAACATATTTTGTTCTTACATTGAAAATATATATACAGGGTGCATCAAAATAAACCGTTGCAGAAGACAAGATAACACTTCGATTTCAGAAAGTTTTAAAAGTTTGATATAATTAGGTAGTTTATCTTCGTGTTACGTAAAAATACACATATGTGATCCTCGGGTGTCATATGCAAGCAACCTAGTGGTGTGTCAGTGTAGGGAAATGCAGTGAAATATGCGTTATTTTGAAAAAAAGAATAAAATAGTACCAAAAATGGTAGAGAATAAGGTACTTTGTTTCAGCCATAGGGACCCGGGTTCGCGACCGCTATGAGAGAAGTGCTTGTACTCGAGTTTGAGCTTTATTTTGTGAAAATATGTTAAATGGTTCTTAAGATATAGACCAAAACAGATTATAATACACGACAATTAGTAACAATTCAATATGCACATAATGACATATAATATATTGTTAGACGGTTGCCAGCCAACATTTTTACGTGAAATAAGAAAATTAAAACAAAATTGAATAGCTCCGTGGTAATTGGAATCAATTTTTGACAGAAGGTGTGCGTCATGTGAACTCATTGAAAAGGTAAGGGTTATAGTCGTTCATGTAGAATATATGTTTCTAACTTCATTATTTTATGCTCTTTCCGCTAATTTGTGCCTTTCGTACCTATCCTGATGTGTAGAATATGAAAACAACATATTTTGTTCTTACATTGAAAATATATATACAGGGTGCATCAAAATAAACCGTTGCAGAAGACAAGATAACACTTCGATTTCAGAAAGTTTTAAAAGTTTGATATAATTAGGTAGCTTATCTTCGTGTTACGTAAAAATACACATATGTGATCCTCGGGTGTCATATGCAAGCAACCTAGTGGTGTGTCAGTGTAGGGAAATGCAGTGAAATATGCGTTATTTTGAAAAAAAGAATAAAATAGTACCAAAAATGGTAGAGAATAAGGTACTTTGTTTCAGCCATAGGGACCCGGGTTCGCGACCGCTATGAGAGAAGTGCTTGTACTCAAGTTTGAGCTTTATTTCGTGAAAATATGTTAAATGGTTCTTAAGATATAGACCAAAACAGATTATAATACACGACAATTAGTAACAATTCAATATGCACATAATGACATATAATATATTGTTAGACGGTTGCCAGCCAACATTTTTACGTGAAATAAGAAAATTAAAACAAAATTGAATAGCTCCTTGGTAATTGGAATCAATTTTTGACAGAAGGTGTGCGTCATGTGATCTCATTGAAAAGGTAAGGGTTATAGTCGTTCATGTAGAATATATGTTTCTAACTTCATTATTTTATGCTCTTTCTGCTAATTTGTGCCTTTCGTACCTATCCTGATGTGTAGAATATGAAAACAACATATTTTGTTCTTACATTGAAAATATATATACAGGGTGCATCAAAATAAACCGTTGCAGAAGACAAGATAACACTTCGATTTCAGAAAGTTTTAAAAGTTTGATATAATTAGGTAGTTTATCTTCGTGTTACGTAAAAATACACATATGTGATCCTCGGGTGTCATATGCAAGCAACCTAGTGGTGTGTCAGTGTAGGGAAATGCAGTGAAATATGCGTTATTTTGAAAAAAAGAATAAAATAGTACCAAAAATGGTAGAGAATAAGGTACTTTGTTTCAGCCATAGGGACCCGGGTTCGCGACCGCTATGAGAGAAGTGCTTGTACTCAAGTTTGAGCTTTATTTCGTGAAAATATGTTAAATGGTTCTTAAGATATAGACCAAAACAGATTATAATACACGACAATTAGTAACAATTCAATATGCACATAATGACATATAATATATTGTTAGACGGTTGCCAGCCAACATTTTTACGTGAAATAAGAAAATTAAAACAAACATGAATAGCTCCGTGGTAATTGGAATCAATTTTTGACAGAAGGTGTGCGTCATGTGATCTCATTGAAAAGGTAAGGGTTATAGTCGTTCATGTAGAATATATGTTTCTAACTTCATTATTTTATGCTCTTTCTGCTAATTTGTGCCTTTCGTACCTATCCTGATGTGTAGAATATGAAAACAACATATTTTGTTCTTACATTGAAAATATATATACAGGGTGCATCAAAATAAACCGTTGCAGAAGACAAGATAACACTTCGATTTCAGAAAGTTTTAAAAGTTTGATATAATTAGGTAGTTTATCTTTGTGTTACGTAAAAATACACATATGTGATCCTCGGGTGTCATATGCAAGCAACCTAGTGGTGTGTCAGTGTAGGGAAATGCAGTGAAATATGCGTTATTTTGAAAAAAAGAATAAAATAGTACCAAAAATGGTAGAGAATAAGGTACTTTGTTTCAGCCATAGGGACCCGGGTTCGCGACCGCTATGAGAGAAGTGCTTGTACTCGAGTTTGAGCTTTATTTCGTGAAAATATGTTAAATGGTTCTTAAGATATAGACCAAAACAGATTATAATACACGACAATTAGCAACAATTCAATATGCACATAATGACATATAATATATTGTTAGACGGTTGCCAGCCAACATTTTTACGTGAAATAAGAAAATTAAAACAAAATTGAATAGCTCCGTGGTAATTGGAATCAATTTTTGACAGAAGGTGTGCGTCATGTGATCTCATTGAAAAGGTAAGGGTTATAGTCGTTCATGTAGAATATATGTTTCTAACTTCATTATTTTATGCTCTTTCTGCTAATTTGTGCCTTTCGTACCTATCCTGATGTGTAGAATATGAAAACAACATATTTTGTTCTTACATTGAAAATATATATACAGGGTGCATCAAAATAAACCGTTGCAGAAGACAAGATAACACTTCGATTTCAGAAAGTTTTAAAAGTTTGATATAATTAGGTAGTTTATCTTCGTGTTACGTAAAAATACACATATGTGATCCTCGGGTGTCATATGCAAGCAACCTAGTGGTGTGTCAGTGTAGGGAAATGCAGTGAAATATGCGTTATTTTGAAAAAAAGAATAAAATAGTACCAAAAATGGTAGAGAATAAGGTACTTTGTTTCAGCCATAGGGACCCGGGTTCGCGACCGCTATGAGAGAAGTGCTTGTACTCAAGTTTGAGCTTTATTTCGTGAAAATATGTTAAATGGTTCTTAAGATATAGACCAAAACAGATTATAATACACGACAATTAGTAACAATTCAATATGCACATAATGACATATAATATATTGTTAGACGGTTGCCAGCCAACATTTTTACGTGAAATAAGAAAATTAAAACAAACATGAATAGCTCCGTGGTAATTGGAATCAATTTTTGACAGAAGGTGTGCGTCATGTGATCTCATTGAAAAGGTAAGGGTTATAGTCGTTCATGTAGAATATATGTTTCTAACTTCATTATTTTATGCTCTTTCTGCTAATTTGTGCCTTTCGTACCTATCCTGATGTGTAGAATATGAAAACAACATATTTTGTTCTTACATTGAAAATATATATACAGGGTGCATCAAAATAAACCGTTGCAGAAGACAAGATAACACTTCGATTTCAGAAAGTTTTAAAAGTTTGATATAATTAGGTAGTTTATCTTTGTGTTACGTAAAAATACACATATGTGATCCTCGGGTGTCATATGCAAGCAACCTAGTGGTGTGTCAGTGTAGGGAAATGCAGTGAAATATGCGTTATTTTGAAAAAAAGAATAAAATAGTACCAAAAATGGTAGAGAATAAGGTACTTTGTTTCAGCCATAGGGACCCGGGTTCGCGACCGCTATGAGAGAAGTGCTTGTACTCGAGTTTGAGCTTTATTTCGTGAAAATATGTTAAATGGTTCTTAAGATATAGACCAAAACAGATTATAATACACGACAATTAGCAACAATTCAATATGCACATAATGACATATAATATATTGTTAGACGGTTGCCAGCCAACATTGTTACGTGAAATAAGAAAATTAAGACAAAATTGAATAGCTCCGTGGTAATTGGAATCAATTTTTGACAGAAGGTGTGCGTCATGTGATCTCATTGAAAAGGTAAGGGTTATAGTCGTTCATGTAGAATATATGTTTCTAACTTCATTATTTTATGCTCTTTCTGCTAATTTGTGCCTTTCGTACCTATCCTGATGTGTAGAATATGAAAACAACATATTTTGTTCTTACATTGAAAATATATATACAGGGTGCATCAAAATAAACCGTTGCAGAAGACAAGATAACACTTCGATTTCAGAAAGTTTTAAAAGTTTGATATAATTAGGTAGTTTATCTTTGTGTTACGTAAAAATACACATATGTGATCCTCGGGTGTCATATGCAAGCAACCTAGTGGTGTGTCAGTGTAGGGAAATGCAGTGAAATATGCGTTATTTTGAAAAAAAGAATAAAATAGTACCAAAAATGGTAGAGAATAAGGTACTTTGTTTCAGCCATAGGGACCCGGGTTCGCGACCGCTATGAGAGAAGTGCTTGTACTCGAGTTTGAGCTTTATTTCGTGAAAATATGTTAAATGGTTCTTAAGATATAGACCAAAACAGATTATAATACACGACAATTAGTAACAATTCAATATGCACATAATGACATATAATATATTGTTAGACGGTTGCCAGCCAACATTTTTACGTGAAATAAGAAAATTAAAACAAAATTGAATAGCTCCGTGGTAATTGGAATCAATTTTTGACAGAAGGTGTGCGTCATGTGATCTCATTGAAAAGGTAAGGGTTATAGTCGTTCATGTAGAATATATGTTTCTAACTTCATTATTTTATGCTCTTTCTGCTAATTTGTGCCTTTCGTACCTATCCTGATGTGTAGAATATGAAAACAACATATTTTGTTCTTACATTGAAAATATATATACAGGGTGCATCAAAATAAACCGTTGCAGAAGACAAGATAACACTTCGATTTCAGAAAGTTTTAAAAGTTTGATATAATTAGGTAGTTTCTCTTTGTGTTACGTAAGAATACACATATGTGATCCTCGGGTGTCATATTCAAGCAACCTAGTGGTGTGTCAGTGTAGGGAAATGCAGTGAAATATGCGTTATTTTGAAAAAAAGAATAAAATAGTACCAAAAATGGTAGAGAATAAGGTACTTTGTTTCAGCCATAGGGACCCGGGTTCGCGACCGCTATGAGAGAAGTGCTTGTACTCAAGTTTGAGCTTTATTTCGTGAAAATATGTTAAATGGTTCTTAAGATATAGACCAAAACAGATTATAATACACGACAATTAGTAACAATTCAATATGCACATAATGACATATAATATATTGTTAGACGGTTGCCAGCCAACATTTTTACGTGAAATAAGAAAATTAAAACAAACATGAATAGCTCCGTGGTAATTGGAATCAATTTTTGACAGAAGGTGTGCGTCATGTGATCTCATTGAAAAGGTAAGGGTTATAGTCGTTCATGTAGAATATATGTTTCTAACTTCATTATTTTATGCTCTTTCTGCTAATTTGTGCCTTTCGTACCTATCCTGATGTGTAGAATATGAAAACAACATATTTTGTTCTTACATTGAAAATATATATACAGGGTGCATCAAAATAAACCGTTGCAGAAGACAAGATAACACTTCGATTTCAGAAAGTTTTAAAAGTTTGATATAATTAGGTAGTTTATCTTTGTGTTACGTAAAAATACACATATGTGATCCTCGGGTGTCATATGCAAGCAACCTAGTGGTGTGTCAGTGTAGGGAAATGCAGTGAAATATGCGTTATTTTGAAAAAAAGAATAAAATAGTACCAAAAATGGTAGAGAATAAGGTACTTTGTTTCAGCCATAGGGACCCGGGTTCGCGACCGCTATGAGAGAAGTGCTTGTACTCGAGTTTGAGCTTTATTTCGTGAAAATATGTTAAATGGTTCTTAAGATATAGACCAAAACAGATTATAATACACGACAATTAGCAACAATTCAATATGCACATAATGACATATAATATATTGTTAGACGGTTGCCAGCCAACATTTTTACGTGAAATAAGAAAATTAAAACAAAATTGAATAGCTCCGTGGTAATTGGAATCAATTTTTGACAGAAGGTGTGCGTCATGTGATCTCATTGAAAAGGTAAGGGTTATAGTCGTTCATGTAGAATATATGTTTCTAACTTCATTATTTTATGCTCTTTCTGCTAATTTGTGCCTTTCGTACCTATCCTGATGTGTAGAATATGAAAACAACATATTTTGTTCTTACATTGAAAATATATATACAGGGTGCATCAAAATAAACCGTTGCAGAAGACAAGATAACACTTCGATTTCAGAAAGTTTTAAAAGTTTGATATAATTAGGTAGTTTATCTTCGTGTTACGTAAAAATACACATATGTGATCCTCGGGTGTCATATGCAAGCAACCTAGTGGTGTGTCAGTGTAGGGAAATGAAGTGAAATATGCGTTATTTTGAAAAAAAGAATAAAATAGTACCAAAAATGGTAGAGAATAAGGTACTTTGTTTCAGCCATAGGGACCCGGGTTCGCGACCGCTATGAGAGAAGTGCTTGTACTCAAGTTTGAGCTTTATTTCGTGAAAATATGTTAAATGGTTCTTAAGATATAGACCAAAACAGATTATAATACACGACAATTAGTAACAATTCAATATGCACATAATGACATATAATATATTGTTAGACGGTTGCCAGCCAACATTTTTACGTGAAATAAGAAAATTAAAACAAACATGAATAGCTCCGTGGTAATTGGAATCAATTTTTGACAGAAGGTGTGCGTCATGTGATCTCATTGAAAAGGTAAGGGTTATAGTCGTTCATGTAGAATATATGTTTCTAACTTCATTATTTTATGCTCTTTCTGCTAATTTGTGCCTTTCGTACCTATCCTGATGTGTAGAATATGAAAACAACATATTTTGTTCTTACATTGAAAATATATATACAGGGTGCATCAAAATAAACCGTTGCAGAAGACAAGATAACACTTCGATTTCAGAAAGTTTTAAAAGTTTGATATAATTAGGTAGTTTATCTTTGTGTTACGTAAAAATACACATATGTGATCCTCGGGTGTCATATGCAAGCAACGTAGTGGTGTGTCAGTGTAGGGAAATGCAGTGAAATATGCGTTATTTTGAAAAAAAGAATAAAATAGTACCAAAAATGGTAGAGAATAAGGTACTTTGTTTCAGCCATAGGGACCCGGGTTCGCGACCGCTATGAGAGAAGTGCTTGTACTCGAGTTTGAGCTTTATTTCGTGAAAATATGTTAAATGGTTCTTAAGATATAGACCAAAACAGATTATAATACACGACAATTAGCAACAATTCAATATGCACATAATGACATATAATATATTGTTAGACGGTTGCCAGCCAACATTGTTACGTGAAATAAGAAAATTAAGACAAAATTGAATAGCTCCGTGGTAATTGGAATCAATTTTTGACAGAAGGTGTGCGTCATGTGATCTCATTGAAAAGGTAAGGGTTATAGTCGTTCATGTAGAATATATGTTTCTAACTTCATTATTTTATGCTCTTTCTGCTAATTTGTGCCTTTCGTACCTATCCTGATGTGTAGAATATGAAAACAACATATTTTGTTCTTACATTGAAAATATATATACAGGGTGCATCAAAATAAACCGTTGCAGAAGACAAGATAACACTTCGATTTCAGAAAGTTTTAAAAGTTTGATATAATTAGGTAGTTTATCTTTGTGTTACGTAAAAATACACATATGTGATCCTCGGGTGTCATATGCAAGCAACCTAGTGGTGTGTCAGTGTAGGGAAATGCAGTGAAATATGCGTTATTTTGAAAAAAAGAATAAAATAGTACCAAAAATGGTAGAGAATAAGGTACTTTGTTTCAGCCATAGGGACCCGGGTTCGCGACCGCTATGAGAGAAGTGCTTGTACTCGAGTTTGAGCTTTATTTCGTGAAAATATGTTAAATGGTTCTTAAGATATAGACCAAAACAGATTATAATACACGACAATTAGTAACAATTCAATATGCACATAATGACATATAATATATTGTTAGACGGTTGCCAGCCAACATTTTTACGTGAAATAAGAAAATTAAAACAAAATTGAATAGCTCCGTGGTAATTGGAATCAATTTTTGACAGAAGGTGTGCGTCATGTGATCTCATTGAAAAGGTAAGGGTTATAGTCGTTCATGTAGAATATATGTTTCTAACTTCATTATTTTATGCTCTTTCTGCTAATTTGTGCCTTTCGTACCTATCCTGATGTGTAGAATATGAAAACAACATATTTTGTTCTTACATTGAAAATATATATACAGGGTGCATCAAAATAAACCGTTGCAGAAGACAAGATAACACTTCGATTTCAGAAAGTTTTAAAAGTTTGATATAATTAGGTAGTTTCTCTTTGTGTTACGTAAGAATACACATATGTGATCCTCGGGTGTCATATTCAAGCAACCTAGTGGTGTGTCAGTGTAGGGAAATGCAGTGAAATATGCGTTATTTTGAAAAAAAGAATAAAATAGTACCAAAAATGGTAGAGAATAAGGTACTTTGTTTCAGCCATAGGGACCCGGGTTCGCGACCGCTATGAGAGAAGTGCTTGTACTCAAGTTTGAGCTTTATTTCGTGAAAATATGTTAAATGGTTCTTAAGATATAGACCAAAACAGATTATAATACACGACAATTAGTAACAATTCAATATGCACATAATGACATATAATATATTGTTAGACGGTTGCCAGCCAACATTTTTACGTGAAATAAGAAAATTAAAACAAAATTGAATAGCTCCTTGGTAATTGGAATCAATTTTTGACAGGTGTGCGTCATGTGATCTCATTGAAAAGGTAAGGGTTATAGTCGTTCATGTAGGATATATGTTTCTAACTTCATTATTTTATGCTCTTTCTGCTAATTTGTGCCTTTCGTACCTATCCTGATGTGTAGAATATGAAAACAACATATTTTGTTCTTACATTGAAAATATATATACAGGGTGCATCAAAATAAACCGTTGCAGAAGACAAGATAACACTTCGATTTCAGAAAGTTTTAAAAGTTTGATATAATTAGGTAGTTTATCTTCGTGTTACGTAAAAATACACATATGTGATCCTCGGGTGTCATATGCAAGCAACCTAGTGGTGTGTCAGTGTAGGGAAATGCAGTGAAATATGCGTTATTTTGAAAAAAAGAATAAAATAGTACCAAAAATGGTAGAGAATAAGGTACTTTGTTTCAGCCATAGGGACCCGGGTTCGCGACCGCTATGAGAGAAGTGCTTGTACTCGAGTTTGAGCTTTATTTCGTGAAAATATGTTAAATGGTTCTTAAGATATAGACCAAAACAGATTATAATACACGACAATTAGTAACAATTCAATATGCACATAATGACATATAATATATTGTTAGACGGTTGCCAGCCAACATTTTTACGTGAAATAAGAAAATTAAAACAAAATTGAATAGCTCCGTGGTAATTGGAATCAATTTTTGACAGAAGGTGTGCGTCATGTGAACTCATTGAAAAGGTAAGGGTTATAGTCGTTCATGTAGAATATATGTTTCTAACTTCATTATTTTATGCTCTTTCTGCTAATTTGTGCCTTTCGTACCTATCCTGATGTGTAGAATATGAAAACAACATATTTTGTTCTTACATTGAAAATATATCCTCCTCAGTCCCGAGATGATATTTTTCGTGGTCTTTTACATTTCACTTTGATTTATTAATAGTTTAGGGATAAGTAAGGATATTGTTTTATAATAAAATGTTTACCTCCCCCCAACCCCCCGAAATTTGATGTCCAGCCAGCTGGACTTTGGGGCTTTATCCTGCTTTTATTGTATATGTTAAAATTCAATAAAAAATTAAAACTTTTTTTAATAGCAACATTGTTAGTGCAGATTAACATGTTTATTAGTGTTATATACTCACAACAATGAGTGAACAATGTAAATGACAAATTACTCTAGAAATATCGAATAGTTTGAATTAAAATAGAAAAGAACATTAGCATTACAAGTAATATAAGAATATATCACATTGTATCAAAATTACGTGGCGATTTCTACGTGTGGAATTCAAGAAAACATTGCCTTTCTTTCGAAATACATAAACACACATCACATTTATTACATTTGAATCGTGTTTTACTTTTAGTCTTTGTTTCTACATCTCATATAACCATTTTTATTTTCTACAGCACAGATTGGAAGATGATCGTTTCCCGTTCGTCGTATCTCCTTTTGAGGTAGAGGAGTTGGTCTCTTTTTTTTGTTAGGGTCTTTCACTTTCTTCATTGTCTGAGTCAGAGAGTTTAGTTTTCGTAGTAATGCTAGCTTTAGGAGAAGCATTGCCCAAACCTGTCGCACCTAGTGCTAGTGCTTCTCCAACATAAATTTTAAATTCCAGAAGATCAAATATTTTCTTCAAAGGTATTTCCAAAGCAATTTGGTCTCTTTTGTACTCCAACCACGAATTTGTAATTGCCATATCTACAAAATGAAGGAACACTCGAACAGGCCACTTTTTTGTTCTCATTGATGTTTGGTAATATGGAATTAATTTATCACACATATCCACTCCACCCATGGATTGATTGTAGACTGCAATATACTTTGGTCTAGAAACTGATACATACAGTACGCTTTGGTTTTCTTATCCCATATTTTAACTTCTGTTACAGGGTTAGAGCCTACTGCTGTAGATGCTACCAAAACACTGTGGTTATCAGACTACTTAACACATATTTTCCCATCTTCTCTTACCACTTCATCAAAACTTCCTCTTCCAGCTTTCTGAAATGCTTTGTCACTTCGCAATTTGCTTTTAATAGAGTTGCTCAATTTACTTGTAAGAATAGTCCCTACAGCAAACATTCTATCTTCCAAAAGGCTATCTAGAAGAGGTATACTCGTAAAATATCTATCAAAGTGAACAACACTGCCATTCGGAACTCGTACACATAACTTTTTAACTATTGTCCCGCCGACACCTAACTTAGGATTGAGATGTCCATCCACCCATGTATTAGCTCCTTCGTAAATTACGAAATCTAAAACTAAACCATCTGGACTGGTTAAGTTTTTCAGACCTACAGGATTAGGTTTTCCTTTCACATATTGGCGAAGATTAGTTTTCCCCTCAAACGGGATCATCTGTTCGTCAATGGACAAATTTCCTGAAAGTGGAAGTTGCAAACATTTGTTTTTAAATGCGTCTAATATTGGTTGTACATTCCACAGTTTATTTCTTTGGATTTCTTCGTCTGTTACAGCTAAATTATCAACAAAATGAATATAATTACGGAGCCGGAAGACTCTATCACGTGGAATTTGTGTTACAATAGGAACGTTTAAGGATTTTCGGTAATACATCCTCAAGCGAGGTAATTTTAAGCATCCTGTTATTATATGCGCACCAGTTAGTTTCCAGTACCCTTCAGAAGTTGCACAAAGCGGTGCAAACATACTAGGATCCTGTAATAGCTTCCTATTATTTTGATCGGCAACCATCTCCCAAAATTCCTGATTAAAATGTTGTTCAAAATAATTCAATGGAGTCCAATGTTCTCTTGTACCCACGTTCCATTCAGCGTCAGTAATTTGGGGGAAATCGTCTTCAAATGTTGACACTTTCTACCTGAGTTCCCTTTTGTGCTTTTCCTTATTTTCTTCCTCCATATTAACCTGAGTTTCTGGTGGGTCATCTTCCTGGCAAGAAAGATCAGAGTTCGAAGTATTTGCATCTTGTTCAGAATCTTTCCAATCTGGATCTGCGTCTGAATCATCGGAAAGCCCAAGATCAACGTCGCTTTCACCCAATTCTTGTAATATTTCTTCATTCGTTAAATGTAACCTTCCTGAAAATATAGAATAAAATAATAATAATCGATGACATGTTACTTAGGTTTAGGTAAATACATGCAACACATATTTAATATATGTATTTTATCTAGTAGTTTAATATGACAAGTATTTGTTCAATCTTCTCGTTTCTAAACAAAATAATATATTTAACTGCAATTCCTTATGATGAAATGTATATACATGAATCATTGCAAGGTTGGACACAAATAATATTTGAGAAAAAATTAGCGATTTTACGTTAACAATACTAAAATATGATGTTTGGTCAGGATAAAGTCCTGATGTGCAGCCGGCTGGACTTGAAAATGTGACTTTAAAAAAACTATTTAAATGCAAATATTTAAAACATTTTATACTTTCGTTATGTTCTCTGTTTTATAAACAAAACGTAAGCAAAGATCTACAATCGAAAAATAATAAATAGTGATACATTACCTCGTTTTCCATGCGGAGGTTGTTGATTAGCACCACCTTCGTCATCCATGGCCACTCATTCAGTAATACCAGATCTCGGTGGAAACAAATGAAATCAACAATTCGTACGTAGATAGCAGAGACATCCAGTAACCTGCACACATGGTTTAAACGGATTTCTACTAATAGCGTAGCGACAACTACTCAACAAAAAAGGTCCAGCGGGCTGGACGCAAGGACCGAGGAGGATATATACAGGGTGCATCAAAATAAACCGTTGCAGAAGACAAGATAACACTTCGATTTCAGAAAGTTTTAAAAGTTTGATATAATTAGGTAGTTTATCTTTGTGTTACGTAAAAATACACATATGTGATCCTCGGGTGTCATATGCAAGCAACCTAGTGGTGTGTCAGTGTAGGGAAATGCAGTGAAATATGCGTTATTTTGAAAAAAAGAATATAATAGTACCAAAAATGGTAGAGAATAAGGTACTTTGTTTCAGCCATAGGGACCCGGGTTCGCGACCGCTATGAGAGAAGTGCTTGTACTCGAGTTTGAGCTTTATTTCGTGAAAATATGTTAAATGGTTCTTAAGATATAGACTAAAAAACATAATAATACACGACAATTAGTAACAATTCAATATGCAAAAATGACATATAATATATTGTTAGACGGTTGCCAGCCAACATTTTTACGTGAAATAAGAAAATTAAAACAAAATTGAATAGCTCCGTGGTAATTGGAATCAATTTTCGACAGAAGGTGTGCGTCATGTGATCTCATTGAAAAGGTAAGGGTTATAGTCGTTCATGTAGAATATATGTTTCTAACTTCATTATTTTATGCTCTTTCTGCTAATTTGTGCCTTTCGTACCTATCCTGATGTGTAGAATATGAAAACAACATATTTTGTTCTTACATTGAAAATATATATACAGGGTGCATCAAAATAAACCGTTGCAGAAGACAAGATAACACTTCGATTTCAGAAAGTTTTAAAAGTTTGATATAATTAGGTAGTTTATCTTCGTGTTACGTAAAAATACACATATGTGATCCTCGGGTGTCATATGCAAGCAACCTAGTGGTGTGTCAGTGTAGGGAAATGCAGTGAAATATGCGTTATTTTGAAAAAAAGAATAAAACAGTACCAAAAATGGTAGAGAATAAGGTACTTTGTTTCAGCCATAGGGACCCGGGTTCGCGACCGCTATGAGAGAAGTGCTTGTACTCAAGTTTGAGCTTTATTTCGTGAAAATATGTTAAATGGTTCTTAAGAAATAGACCAAAACAGATTATAATACACGACAATTAGTAACAATTCAATATGCACATAATGACATATAATATATTGTTAGACGGTTGCCAGCCAACATTTTTACGTGAAATAAGAAAATTAAAACAAAATTGAATAGCTCCTTGGTAATTGGAATCAATTTTTGACAGAAGGTGTGCGTCATGTGATCTCATTGAAAAGGTAAGGGTTATAGTCGTTCATGTAGAATATATGTTTCTAACTTCATTATTTTATGCTCCTTCTGCTAATTTGTGATTTTCGTACCTATCCTGATGTGTAGAATATGAAAACAACATATTTTGTTCTTACATTGAAAATATATATACAGGGTGCATCAAAATAAACCGTTGCAGAAGACAAGATAACACTTCGATTTCAGAAAGTTTTAAAAGTTTGATATAATTAGGTAGTTTATCTTCGTGTTACGTAAAAATACACATATGTGATCCTCGGGTGTCATATGCAAGCAACCTAGTGGTGTGTCAGTGTAGGGAAATGCAGTGAAATATGCGTTATTTTGAAAAAAAGAATAAAATAGTACCAAAAATCTTAGAGAATAAGGTACTTTGTTTCAGCCATAGGGACCCGGGTTCGCGACCGCTATGAGAGAAGTGCTTGTACTCGAGTTTGAGCTTTATTTCGTGAAAATATGTTAAATGGTTCTTAAGATACAGACCAAAACAGATTATAATACACGACAATTAGTAACAATTCAATATGCACATAATGACATATAATATATTGTTAGACGGTTGCCAGCAAATATTTTTACGTGAAATAAGAAAATTAAAACAAAATTGAATAGCTCCGTGGTAATTGGAATCAATTTTTGACAGAAGGTGTGCGTCATGTGATCTCATTGAAAAGGTAAGGGTTATAGTCGTTCATGTAGAATATATGTTTCTAACTTCATTATTTTATGCTCTTTTTGCTAATTTGTGCCTTTCGTACCTATCCTGATGTGTAGAATATGAAAACAACATATTTTGTTCTTACATTGAAAATATATATACAGGGTGCATCAAAATAAACCGTTGCAGAAGACAAGATAACACTTCGATTTCAGAAAGTTTTAAAAGTTTGATATAATTAGGTAGTTTATCTTTGTGTTACGTAAAAATACACATATGTGATCCTCGGGTGTCATATGCAAGCAACCTAGTGGTGTGTCAGTGTAGGGAAATGCAGTGAAATATGCGTTATTTTGAAAAAAAGAATAAAATAGTACCAAAAATGGTAGAGAATAAGGTACTTTGTTTCAGCCATAGGGACCCGGGTTCGCGACCGCTATGAGAGAAGTGCTTGTACTCGAGTTTGAGCTTTATTTCGTGAAAATATGTTAAATGGTTCTTAAGATATAGACCAAAACAGATTATAATACACGACAATTAGTAACAATTCAATATGCACATAATGACATATAATATATTGTTAGACGGTTGCCAGCCAACATTTTTACGTGAAATAAGAAAATTAAAACAAAATTGAATAGCTCCGTGGTAATTGGAATCAATTTTTGACAGAAGGTGTGCGTCATGTGATCTCATTGAAAAGGTAAGGGTTATAGTCGTTCATGTAGAATATATGTTTCTAACTTCATTATTTTATGCTCTTTCTGCTAATTTGTGCCTTTCGTACCTATCCTGATGTGTAGAATATGAAAACAACATATTTTGTTCTTACATTGAAAATATATATACAGGGTGCATCAAAATAAACCGTTGCAGAAGACAAGATAACACTTCGATTTCAGAAAGTTTTAAAAGTTTGATATAATTAGGTAGTTTCTCTTTGTGTTACGTAAGAATACACATATGTGATCCTCGGGTGTCATATTCAAGCAACCTAGTGGTGTGTCAGTGTAGGGAAATGCAGTGAAATATGCGTTATTTTGAAAAAAAGAATAAAATAGTACCAAAAATGGTAGAGAATAAGGTACTTTGTTTCAGCCATAGGGACCCGGGTTCGCGACCGCTATGAGAGAAGTGTTTGTACTCAAGTTTGAGCTTTATTTCGTGAAAATATGTTAAATGGTTCTTAAGATATAGACCAAAACAGATTATAATACACGACAATTAGTAACAATTCAATATGCACATAATGACATATAATATATTGTTAGACGGTTGCCAGCCAACATTTTTACGTGAAATAAGAAAATTAAAACAAAATTGAATAGCTCCTTGGTAATTGGAATCAATTTTTGACAGGTGTGCGTCATGTGATCTCATTGAAAAGGTAAGGGTTATAGTCGTTCATGTAGAATATATGTTTCTAACTTCATTATTTTATGCTCTTTCTGCTAATTTGTGCCTTTCGTACCTATCCTGATGTGTAGAATATGAAAACAACATATTTTGTTCTTACATTGAAAATATATATACAGGTTGCATCAAAATAAACCGTTGCAGAAGACAAGATAACACTTCGATTTCAGAAAGTTTTAAAAGTTTGATATAATTAGGTAGTTTATCTTCGTGTTACGTAAAAATACACATATGTGATCCTCGGGTGTCATATGCAAGCAACCTAGTGGTGTGTCAGTGTAGGGAAATGCAGTGAAATATGCGTTATTTTGAAAAAAAGAATAAAATAGTACCAAAAATGGTAGAGAATAAGGTACTTTGTTTCAGCCATAGGGACCCGGGTTCGCGACCGCTATGAGAGAAGTGCTTGTACTCGAGTTTGAGCTTTATTTCGTGAAAATATGTTAAACGGTTCTTAAGATATAGACCAAAACAGATTATAATACACGACAATTAGTAACAATTCAATATGCACATAATGACATATAATATATTGTTAGACGGTTGCCAGCCAACATTTTTACGTGAAATAAGAAAATTAAAACAAAATTGAATAGCTACGTGGTAATTGGTATCAATTTTTGACAGAAGGTGTGCGTCATGTGAACTCATTGAAAAGGTAAGGGTTATAGTCGTTCATGTAGAATATATGTTTCTAACTTCATTATTTTATGCTCTTTCTGCTAATTTGTGCCTTTCGTACCTATCCTGATGTGTAGAATATGAAAACAACATATTTTGTTCTTACATTGAAAATATATATACAGGGTGCATCAAAATAAACCGTTGCAGAAGACAAGATAACACTTCGATTTCAGAAAGTTTTAAAAGTTTGATATAATTAGGTAGTTTATCTTTGTGTTACGTAAAAATACACATATGTGATCCTCGGGTGTCATATGCAAGCAACCTAGTGGTGTGTCAGTGTAGGGAAATGCAGTGAAATATGCGTTATTTTGAAAAAAAGAATATAATAGTACCAAAAATGGTAGAGAATAAGGTACTTTGTTTCAGCCATAGGGACCCGGGTTCGCGACCGCTATGAGAGAAGTGCTTGTACTCGAGTTTGAGCTTTATTTCGTGAAAATATGTTAAATGGTTCTTAAGATATAGACTAAAAAACATAATAATACACGACAATTAGTAAGAATTCAATATGCAAAAATGACATATAATATATTGTTAGACGGTTGCCAGCCAACATTTTTACGTGAAATAAGAAAATTAAAACAAAATTGAATAGCTCCGTGGTAATTGGAATCAATTTTCGACAGAAGGTGTGCGTCATGTGATCTCATTGAAAAGGTAAGGGTTATAGTCGTTCATGTAGAATATATGTTTCTAACTTCATTATTTTATGCTCTTTCTGCTAATTTGTGCCTTTCGTACCTATCCTGATGTGTAGAATATGAAAACAACATATTTTGTTCTTACATTGAAAATATATATACAGGGTGCATCAAAATAAACCGTTGCAGAAGACAAGATAACACTTCGATTTCAGAAAGTTTTAAAAGTTTGATATAATTAGGTAGTTTATCTTCGTGTTACGTAAAAATACACATATGTGATCCTCGGGTGTCATATGCAAGCAACCTAGTGGTGTGTCAGTGTAGGGAAATGCAGTGAAATATGCGTTATTTTGAAAAAAAGAATAAAATAGTACCAAAAATGGTAGAGAATAAGGTACTTTGTTTCAGCCATAGGGACCTGGGTTCCCGACCGCTATGAGAGAAGTGCTTGTACTCAAGTTTGAGCTTTATTTCGTGAAAATATGTTAAATGGTTCTTAAGATATAGACCAAAACAGATTATAATACACGACAATTAGTAACAATTCAATATGCACATAATGACATATAATATATTGTTAGACGGTTGCCAGCCAACATTTTTACGTGAAATAAGAAAATTAAAACAAAATTGAATAGCTCCTTGGTAATTGGAATCAATTTTTGACATAAGGTGTGCGTCATGTGATCTCATTGAAAAGGTAAGGGTTATAGTCGTTCATGTAGAATATATGTTTCTAACTTCATTATTTTATGCTCTTTCTGCTAATTTGTGCCTTTCGTACCTATCCTGATGTGTAGAATATGAAAACAACATATTTTGTTCTTACATTGAAAATATATATACAGGGTGCATCAAAATAAACCGTTGCAGAAGACAAGATAACACTTCGATTTCAGAAAGTTTTAAAAGTTTGATATAATTAGGTAGTTTATCTTCGTGTTACGTAAAAATACACATATGTGATCCTCGGGTGTCATATGCAAGCAACCTAGTGGTGTGTCAGTGTAGGGAAATGCAGTGAAATATGCGTTATTTTGAAAAAAAGAATAAAATAGTACCAAAAATGGTAGAGAATAAGGTACTTTGTTTCAGCCATAGGGACCCGGGTTCGCGACCGCTATGAGAGAAGTGCTTGTACTCGAGTTTGAGCTTTATTTCGTGAAAATATGTTAAATGGTTCTTAAGATATAGACCAAAACAGATTATAATACACGACAATTAGTAACAATTCAATATGCACATAATGACATATAATATATTGTTAGACGGTTGCCAGCCAACATTTTTACGTGAAATAAGAAAATTAAAACAAAATTGAATAGCTCCGTGGTAATTGGAATCAATTTTTGACAGAAGGTGTGCGTCATGTGATCTCATTGAAAAGGTAAGGGTTATAGTCGTTCATGTAGAATATATGTTTCTAACTTCATTATTTTATGCTCTTTCTGCTAAGTTGTGCCTTTCGTACCTATCCTGATGTGTAGAATATGAAAACAACATATTTTGTTCTTACATTGAAAATATATATACAGGGTGCATCAAAATAAACCGTTGCAGAAGACAAGATAACACTTCGATTTCAGAAAGTTTTAAAAGTTTGATATAATTAGGTAGTTTATCTTTGTGTTACGTAAAAATACACATATGTGATCCTCGGGTGTCATATGCAAGCAACCTAGTGGTGTGTCAGTGTAGGGAAATGCAGTGAAATATGCGTTATTTTGAAAAAAAGAATAAAATAGTACCAAAAATGGTAGAGAATAAGGTACTTTGTTTCAGCCATAGGGACCCGGGTTCGCGACCGCTATGAGAGAAGTGCTTGTACTCGAGTTTGAGCTTTATTTCGTGAAAATATGTTAAATGGTTCTTAAGATATAGACCAAAACAGATTATAATACACGACAATTAGTAACAATTCAATATGCACATAATGACATATAATATATTGTTAGACGGTTGCCAGCCAACATTTTTACGTGAAATAAGAAAATTAAAACAAAATTGAATAGCTCCGTGGTAATTGGAATCAATTTTTGACATAAGGTGTGCGTCATGTGATCTCATTGAAAAGGTAAGGGTTATAGTCGTTCATGTAGAATATATGTTTCTAACTTCATTATTTTATGCTCTTTCTGCTAATTTGTGCCTTTCGTACCTATCCTGATGTGTAGAATATGAAAACAACATATTTTGTTCTTACATTGAAAATATATATACAGGGTGCATCAAAATAAACCGTTGCAGAAGACAAGATAACACTTCGATTTCAGAAAGTTTTAAAAGTTTGATATAATTAGGTAGTTTCTCTTTGTGTTACGTAAGAATACACATATGTGATCCTCGGGTGTCATATTCAAGCAACCTAGTGGTGTGTCAGTGTAGGGAAATGCAGTGAAATATGCGTTATTTTGAAAAAAAGAATAAAATAGTACCAAAAATGGTAGAGAATAAGGTACTTTGTTTCAGCCATAGGGACCCGGGTTCGCGACCGCTATGAGAGAAGTGCTTGTACTCAAGTTTGAGCTTTATTTCGTGAAAATATGTTAAATGGTTCTTAAGATATAGACCAAAACAGATTATAATACACGACAATTAGTAACAATTCAATATGCACATAATGACATATAATATATTGTTAGACGGTTGCCAGCCAACATTTTTACGTGAAATAAGAAAATTAAAACAAAATTGAATAGCTCCTTGGTAATTGGAATCAATTTTTGACAGGTGTGCGTCATGTGATCTCATTGAAAAGGTAAGGGTTATAGTCGTTCATGTAGAATATATGTTTCTAACTTCATTATTTTATGCTCTTTCTGCTAATTTGTGCCTTTCGTACCTATCCTGATGTGTAGAATATGAAAACAACATATTTTGTTCTTACATTGAAAATATATATACAGGGTGCATCAAAATAAACCGTTGCAGAAGACAAGATAACACTTCGATTTCAGAAAGTTTTAAAAGTTTGATATAATTAGGTAGTTTATCTTCGTGTTACGTAAAAATACACATATGTGATCCTCGGGTGTCATATGCAAGCAACCTAGTGGTGTGTCAGTGTAGGGAAATGCAGTGAAATATGCGTTATTTTGAAAAAAAGAATAAAATAGTACCAAAAATGGTAGAGAATAAGGTACTTTGTTTCAGCCATAGGGACCCGGGTTCGCGACCGCTATGAGAGAAGTGCTTGTACTCGAGTTTGAGCTTTATTTCGTGAAAATATGTTAAATGGTTCTTAAGATATAGACCAAAACAGATTATAATACACGACAATTAGTAACAATTCAATATGCACATAATGACATATAATATATTGTTAGACGGTTGCCAGCCAACATTTTTACGTGAAATAAGAAAATTAAAACAAAATTGAATAGCTCCGTGGTAATTGGAATCAATTTTTGACAGAAGGTGTGCGTCATGTGATCTCATTGAAAAGGTAAGGGTTATAGTCGTTCATGTAGAATATATGTTTCTAACTTCATTATTTTATGCTCTTTCTGCTAAGTTGTGCCTTTCGTACCTATCCTGATGTGTAGAATATGAAAACAACATATTTTGTTCTTACATTGAAAATATATATACAGGGTGCATCAAAATAAACCGTTGCAGAAGACAAGATAACACTTCGATTTCAGAAAGTTTTAAAAGTTTGATATAATTAGGTAGTTTATCTTTGTGTTACGTAAAAATACACATATGTGATCCTCGGGTGTCATATGCAAGCAACCTAGTGGTGTGTCAGTGTAGGGAAATGCAGTGAAATATGCGTTATTTTGAAAAAAAGAATAAAATAGTACCAAAAATGGTAGAGAATAAGGTACTTTGTTTCAGCCATAGGGACCCGGGTTCGCGACCGCTATGAGAGAAGTGCTTGTACTCGAGTTTGAGCTTTATTTCGTGAAAATATGTTAAATGGTTCTTAAGATATAGACCAAAACAGATTATAATACACGACAATTAGTAACAATTCAATATGCACATAATGACATATAATATATTGTTAGACGGTTGCCAGCCAACATTTTTACGTGAAATAAGAAAATTAAAACAAAATTGAATAGCTCCGTGGTAATTGGAATCAATTTTTGACATAAGGTGTGCGTCATGTGATCTCATTGAAAAGGTAAGGGTTATAGTCGTTCATGTAGAATATATGTTTCTAACTTCATTATTTTATGCTCTTTCTGCTAATTTGTGCCTTTCGTACCTATCCTGATGTGTAGAATATGAAAACAACATATTTTGTTCTTACATTGAAAATATATATACAGGGTGCATCAAAATAAACCGTTGCAGAAGACAAGATAACACTTCGATTTCAGAAAGTTTTAAAAGTTTGATATAATTAGGTAGTTTCTCTTTGTGTTACGTAAGAATACACATATGTGATCCTCGGGTGTCATATTCAAGCAACCTAGTGGTGTGTCAGTGTAGGGAAATGCAGTGAAATATGCGTTATTTTGAAAAAAAGAATAAAATAGTACCAAAAATGGTAGAGAATAAGGTACTTTGTTTCAGCCATAGGGACCCGGGTTCGCGACCGCTATGAGAGAAGTGCTTGTACTCAAGTTTGAGCTTTATTTCGTGAAAATATGTTAAATGGTTCTTAAGATATAGACCAAAACAGATTATAATACACGACAATTAGTAACAATTCAATATGCACATAATGACATATAATATATTGTTAGACGGTTGCCAGCCAACATTTTTACGTGAAATAAGAAAATTAAAACAAAATTGAATAGCTCCTTGGTAATTGGAATCAATTTTTGACAGGTGTGCGTCATGTGATCTCATTGAAAAGGTAAGGGTTATAGTCGTTCATGTAGAATATATGTTTCTAACTTCATTATTTTATGCTCTTTCTGCTAATTTGTGCCTTTCGTACCTATCCTGATGTGTAGAATATGAAAACAACATATTTTGTTCTTACATTGAAAATATATATACAGGGTGCATCAAAATAAACCGTTGCAGAAGACAAGATAACACTTCGATTTCAGAAAGTTTTAAAAGTTTGATATAATTAGGTAGTTTATCTTCGTGTTACGTAAAAATACACATATGTGATCCTCGGGTGTCATATGCAAGCAACCTAGTGGTGTGTCAGTGTAGGGAAATGCAGTGAAATATGCGTTATTTTGAAAAAAAGAATAAAATAGTACCAAAAATGGTAGAGAATAAGGTACTTTGTTTCAGCCATAGGGACCCGGGTTCGCGACCGCTATGAGAGAAGTGCTTGTACTCAAGTTTGAGCTTTATTTCGTGAAAATATGTTAAATGGTACTTAAGATATAGACCAAAACAGATTATAATACACGACAATTAGTAACAATTCAATATGCACATAATGACATATAATATATTGTTAGACGGTTGCCAGCCAACATTTTTACGTGAAATAAGAAAATTAAAACAAAATTGAATAGCTCCGTGGTAATTGGAATCAATTTTTGACAGAAGGTGTGCGTCATGTGATCTCATTGAAAAGGTAAGGGTTATAGTCGTTCATGTAGAATATATGTTTCTAACTTCATTATTTTATGCTCTTTCTGCTAATTTGTGCCTTTCGTACCTATCCTGATGTGTAGAATATGAAAACAACATATTTTGTTCTTACATTGAAAATATATATACAGGGTGCATCAAAATAAACCGTTGCAGAAGACAAGATAACACTTCGATTTCAGAAAGTTTTAAAAGTTTGATATAATTAGGTAGTTTATCTTTGTGTTACGTAAAAATACACATATGTGATCCTCGGGTGTCATATGCAAGCAACCTAGTGGTGTGTCAGTGTAGGGAAATGCAGTGAAATATGCGTTATTTTGAAAAAAAGAATAAAATAGTACCAAAAATGGTAGAGAATAAGGTACTTTGTTTCAGCCATAGGGACCCGGGTTCGCGACCGCTATGAGAGAAGTGCTTGTACTCGAGTTTGAGCTTTATTTCGTGAAAATATGTTAAATGGTTCTTAAGATATAGACTAAAAAACATAATAATACACGACAATTAGTAACAATTCAATATGCAAAAATGACATATAATATATTGTTAGACGGTTGCCAGCCAACATTTTTACGTGAAATAAGAAAATTAAAACAAAATTGAATAGCTCCGTGGTAATTGGAATCAATTTTCGACAGAAGGTGTGCGTCATGTGATCTCATTGAAAAGGTAAGGGTTATAGTCGTTCATGTAGAATATATGTTTCTAACTTCATTATTTTATGCTCTTTCTGCTAATTTGTGCCTTTCGTACCTATCCTGATGTGTAGAATATGAAAACAACATATTTTGTTCTTACATTGAAAATATATATACAGGGTGCATCAAAATAAACCGTTGCAGAAGACAAGATAACACTTCGATTTCAGAAAGTTTTAAAAGTTTGATATAATTAGGTAGTTTATCTTCGTGTTACGTAAAAATACACATATGTGATCCTCGGGTGTCATATGCAAGCAACCTAGTGGTGTGTCAGTGTAGGGAAATGCAGTGAAATATGCGTTATTTTGAAAAAAAGAATAAAATAGTACCAAAAATGGTAGAGAATAAGGTACTTTGTTTCAGCCATAGGGACCCGGGTTCGCAACCGCTATGAGAGAAGTGCTTGTACTCGAGTTTGAGCTTTATTTCGTGAAAATATGTTAAATGGTTCTTAAGATATAGACCAAAACAGATTATAATACACGACAATTAGTAACAATTCAATATGCACATAATGACATATAATATATTGTTAGACGGTTGCCAGCCAACATTTTTACGTGAAATAAGAAAATTAAAACAAAATTGAATAGCTCCGTGGTAATTGGAATCAATTTTTGACATAAGGTGTGCGTCATGTGATCTCATTGAAAAGGTAAGGGTTATAGTCGTTCATGTAGAATATATGTTTCTAACTTCATTATTTTATGCTCTTTCTGCTAATTTGTGCCTTTCGTACCTATCCTGATGTGTAGAATATGAAAACAACATATTTTGTTCTTACATTGAAAATATATATACAGGGTGCATCAAAATAAACCGTTGCAGAAGACAAGATAACACTTCGATTTCAGAAAGTTTTAAAAGTTTGATATAATTAGGTAGTTTCTCTTTGTGTTACGTAAGAATACACATATGTGATCCTCGGGTGTCATATTCAAGCAACCTAGTGGTGTGTCAGTGTAGGGAAATGCAGTGAAATATGCGTTATTTTGAAAAAAAGAATAAAATAGTACCAAAAATGGTAGAGAATAAGGTACTTTGTTTCAGCCATAGGGACCCGGGTTCGCGACCGCTATGAGAGAAGTGCTTGTACTCAAGTTTGAGCTTTATTTCGTGAAAATATGTTAAATGGTTCTTAAGATATAGACCAAAACAGATTATAATACACGACAATTAGTAACAATTCAATATGCACATAATGACATATAATATATTGTTAGACGGTTGCCAGCCAACATTTTTACGTGAAATAAGAAAATTAAAACAAAATTGAATAGCTCCTTGGTAATTGGAATCAATTTTTGACAGGTGTGCGTCATGTGATCTCATTGAAAAGGTAAGGGTTATAGTCGTTCATGTAGAATATATGTTTCTAACTTCATTATTTTATGCTCTTTCTGCTAATTTGTGCCTTTCGTACCTATCCTGATGTGTAGAATATGAAAACAACATATTTTGTTCTTACATTGAAAATATATATACAGGGTGCATCAAAATAAACCGTTGCAGAAGACAAGATAACACTTCGATTTCAGAAAGTTTTAAAAGTTTGATATAATTAGGTAGTTTATCTTCGTGTTACGTAAAAATACACATATGTGATCCTCGGGTGTCATATGCAAGCAACCTAGTGGTGTGTCAGTGTAGGGAAATGCAGTGAAATATGCGTTATTTTGAAAAAAAGAATAAAATAGTACCAAAAATGGTAGAGAATAAGGTACTTTGTTTCAGCCATAGGGACCCGGGTTCGCGACCGCTATGAGAGAAGTGCTTGTACTCAAGTTTGAGCTTTATTTCGTGAAAATATGTTAAATGGTTCTTAAGATATAGACCAAAACAGATTATAATACACGACAATTAGTAACAATTCAATATGCACATAATGACATATAATATATTGTTAGACGGTTGCCAGCCAACATTTTTACGTGAAATAAGAAAATTAAAACAAAATTGAATAGCTCCGTGGTAATTGGAATCAATTTTTGACAGAAGGTGTGCGTCATGTGATCTCATTGAAAAGGTAAGGGTTATAGTCGTTCATGTAGAATATATGTTTCTAACTTCATTATTTTATGCTCTTTCTGCTAATTTGTGCCTTTCGTACCTATCCTGATGTGTAGAATATGAAAACAACATATTTTGTTCTTACATTGAAAATATATATACAGGGTGCATCAAAATAAACCGTTGCAGAAGACAAGATAACACTTCGATTTCAGAAAGTTTTAAAAGTTTGATATAATTAGGTAGTTTATCTTTGTGTTACGTAAAAATACACATATGTGATCCTCGGGTGTCATATGCAAGCAACCTAGTGGTGTGTCAGTGTAGGGAAATGCAGTGAAATATGCGTTATTTTGAAAAAAAGAATAAAATAGTACCAAAAATGGTAGAGAATAAGGTACTTTGTTTCAGCCATAGGGACCCGGGTTCGCGACCGCTATGAGAGAAGTGCTTGTACTCGAGTTTGAGCTTTATTTCGTGAAAATATGTTAAATGGTTCTTAAGATATAGACTAAAAAACATAATAATACACGACAATTAGTAACAATTCAATATGCAAAAATGACATATAATATATTGTTAGACGGTTGCCAGCCAACATTTTTACGTGAAATAAGAAAATTAAAACAAAATTGAATAGCTCCGTGGTAATTGGAATCAATTTTCGACAGAAGGTGTGCGTCATGTGATCTCATTGAAAAGGTAAGGGTTATAGTCGTTCATGTAGAATATATGTTTCTAACTTCATTATTTTATGCTCTTTCTGCTAATTTGTGCCTTTCGTACCTATCCTGATGTGTAGAATATGAAAACAACATATTTTGTTCTTACATTGAAAATATATATACAGGGTGCATCAAAATAAACCGTTGCAGAAGACAAGATAACACTTCGATTTCAGAAAGTTTTAAAAGTTTGATATAATTAGGTAGTTTATCTTCGTGTTACGTAAAAATACACATATGTGATCCTCGGGTGTCATATGCAAGCAACCTAGTGGTGTGTCAGTGTAGGGAAATGCAGTGAAATATGCGTTATTTTGAAAAAAAGAATAAAATAGTACCAAAAATGGTAGAGAATAAGGTACTTTGTTTCAGCCATAGGGACCCGGGTTCGCGACCGCTATGAGAGAAGTGCTTGTACTCGAGTTTGAGCTTTATTTCGTGAAAATATGTTAAATGGTTCTTAAGATATAGACCAAAACAGATTATAATACACGACAATTAGTAACAATTCAATATGCACATAATGACATATAATATATTGTTAGACGGTTGCCAGCCAACATTTTTACGTGAAATAAGAAAATTAAAACAAAATTGAATAGCTCCGTGGTAATTGGAATCAATTTTTGACAGAAGGTGTGCGTCATGTGATCTCATTGAAAAGGTAAGGGTTATAGTCGTTCATGTAGAATATATGTTTCTAACTTCATTATTTTATGCTCTTTCTGCTAATTTGTGCCTTTCGTACCTATCCTGATGTGTAGAATATGAAAACAACATATTTTGTTCTTACATTGAAAATATATATACAGGGTGCATCAAAATAAACCGTTGCAGAAGACAAGATAACACTTCGATTTCAGAAAGTTTTAAAAGTTTGATATAATTAGGTAGTTTATCTTTGTGTTACGTAAAAATACACATATGTGATCCTCGGGTGTCATATGCAAGCAACCTAGTGGTGTGTCAGTGTAGGGAAATGCAGTGAAATATGCGTTATTTTGAAAAAAAGAATAAAATAGTACCAAAAATGGTAGAGAATAAGGTACTTTGTTTCAGCCATAGGGACCCGGGTTCGCGACCGCTATGAGAGAAGTGCTTGTACTCGAGTTTGAGCTTTATTTCGTGAAAATATGTTAAATGGTTCTTAAGATATAGACCAAAACAGATTATAATACACGACAATTAGTAACAATTCAATATGCACATAATGACATATAATATATTGTTAGACGGTTGCCAGCCAACATTTTTACGTGAAATAAGAAAATTAAAACAAAATTGAATAGCTCCGTGGTAATTGGAATCAATTTTTGACAGAAGGTGTGCGTCATGTGATCTCATTGAAAAGGTAAGGGTTATAGTCGTTCATGTAGAATATATGTTTCTAACTTCATTATTTTATGCTCTTTCTGCTAATTTGTGCCTTTCGTACCTATCCTGATGTGTAGAATATGAAAACAACATATTTTGTTCTTACATTGAAAATATATATACAGGGTGCATCAAAATAAACCGTTGCAGAAGACAAGATAACACTTCGATTTCAGAAAGTTTTAAAAGTTTGATATAATTAGGTAGTTTCTCTTTGTGTTACGTAAAAATACACATATGTGATCCTCGGGTGTCATATTCAAGCAACCTAGTGGTGTGTCAGTGTAGGGAAATGCAGTGAAATATGCGTTATTTTGAAAAAAAGAATAAAATAGTACCAAAAATGGTAGAGAATAAGGTACTTTGTTTCAGCCATAGGGACCCGGGTTCGCGACCGCTATGAGAGAAGTGCTTGTACTCAAGTTTGAGCTTTATTTCGTGAAAATATGTTAAATGGTTCTTAAGATATAGACCAAAACAGATTATAATACACGACAATTAGTAACAATTCAATATGCACATAATGACATATAATATATTGTTAGACGGTTGCCAGCCAACATTTTTACGTGAAATAAGAAAATTAAAACAAAATTGAATAGCTCCTTGGTAATTGGAATCAATTTTTGACAGGTGTGCGTCATGTGATCTCATTGAAAAGGTAAGGGTTATAGTCGTTCATGTAGAATATATGTTTCTAACTTCATTATTTTATGCTCTTTCTGCTAATTTGTGCCTTTCGTACCTATCCTGATGTGTAGAATATGAAAACAACATATTTTGTTCTTACATTGAAAATATATATATACAGGTTGCATCAAAATAAACCGTTGCAGAAGACAAGATAACACTTCGATTTCAGAAAGTTTTAAAAGTTTGATATAATTAGGTAGTTTATCTTCGTGTTACGTAAAAATACACATATGTGATCCTCGGGTGTCATATGCAAGCAACCTAGTGGTGTGTCAGTGTAGGGAAATGCAGTGAAATATGCGTTATTTTGAAAAAAAGAATAAAATAGTACCAAAAATGGTAGAGAATAAGGTACTTTGTTTCAGCCATAGGGACCCGGGTTCGCGACCGCTATGAGAGAAGTGCTTGTACTCAAGTTTGAGCTTTATTTCGTGAAAATATGTTAAATGGTTCTTAAGATATAGACCAAAACAGATTATAATACACGACAATTAGTAACAATTCAATATGCACATAATGACATATAATATATTGTTAGACGGTTGCCAGCCAACATTTTTACGTGAAATAAGAAAATTAAAACAAAATTGAATAGCTCCTTGGTAATTGGAATCAATTTTTGACAGGTGTGCGTCATGTGATCTCATTGAAAAGGTAAGGGTTATAGTCGTTCATGTAGAATATATGTTTCTAACTTCATTATTTTATGCTCTTTCTGCTAATTTGTGCCTTTCGTACCTATCCTGATGTGTAGAATATGAAAACAACATATTTTGTTCTTACATTGAAAATATATATACAGGGTGCATCAAAATAAACCGTTGCAGAAGACAAGATAACACTTCGATTTCAGAAAGTTTTAAAAGTTTGATATAATTAGGTAGTTTATCTTCGTGTTACGTAAAAATACACATATGTGATCCTCGGGTGTCATATGCAAGCAACCTAGTGGTGTGTCAGTGTAGGGAAATGCAGTGAAATATGCGTTATTTTGAAAAAAAGAATAAAATAGTACCAAAAATGGTAGAGAATAAGGTACTTTGTTTCAGCCATAGGGACCCGGGTTCGCGACCGCTATGAGAGAAGTGCTTGTACTCAAGTTTGAGCTTTATTTCGTGAAAATATGTTAAATGGTTCTTAAGATATAGACCAAAACAGATTATAATACACGACAATTAGTAACAATTCAATATGCACATAATGACATATAATATATTGTTAGACGGTTGCCAGCCAACATTTTTACGTGAAATAAGAAAATTAAAACAAAATTGAATAGCTCCGTGGTAATTGGAATCAATTTTTGACAGAAGGTGTGCGTCATGTGATCTCATTGAAAAGGTAAGGGTTATAGTCGTTCATGTAGAATATATGTTTCTAACTTCATTATTTTATGCTCTTTCTGCTAATTTGTGCCTTTCGTACCTATCCTGATGTGTAGAATATGAAAACAACATATTTTGTTCTTACATTGAAAATATATATACAGGGTGCATCAAAATAAACCGTTGCAGAAGACAAGATAACACTTCGATTTCAGAAAGTTTTAAAAGTTTGATATAATTAGGTAGTTTATCTTTGTGTTACGTAAAAATACACATATGTGATCCTCGGGTGTCATATGCAAGCAACCTAGTGGTGTGTCAGTGTAGGGAAATGCAGTGAAATATGCGTTATTTTGAAAAAAAGAATAAAATAGTACCAAAAATGGTAGAGAATAAGGTACTTTGTTTCAGCCATAGGGACCCGGGTTCGCGACCGCTATGAGAGAAGTGCTTGTACTCGAGTTTGAGCTTTATTTCGTGAAAATATGTTAAATGGTTCTTAAGATATAGACTAAAAAACATAATAATACACGACAATTAGTAACAATTCAATATGCAAAAATGACATATAATATATTGTTAGACGGTTGCCAGCCAACATTTTTACGTGAAATAAGAAAATTAAAACAAAATTGAATAGCTCCGTGGTAATTGGAATCAATTTTCGACAGAAGGTGTGCGTCATGTGATCTCATTGAAAAGGTAAGGGTTATAGTCGTTCATGTAGAATATATGTTTCTAACTTCATTATTTTATGCTCTTTCTGCTAATTTGTGCCTTTCGTACCTATCCTGATGTGTAGAATATGAAAACAACATATTTTGTTCTTACATTGAAAATATATATACAGGGTGCATCAAAATAAACCGTTGCAGAAGACAAGATAACACTTCGATTTCAGAAAGTTTTAAAAGTTTGATATAATTAGGTAGTTTATCTTCGTGTTACGTAAAAATACACATATGTGATCCTCGGGTGTCATATGCAAGCAACCTAGTGGTGTGTCAGTGTAGGGAAATGCAGTGAAATATGCGTTATTTTGAAAAAAAGAATAAAATAGTACCAAAAATGGTAGAGAATAAGGTACTTTGTTTCAGCCATAGGGACCCGGGTTCGCGACCGCTATGAGAGAAGTGCTTGTACTCGAGTTTGAGCTTTATTTCGTGAAAATATGTTAAATGGTTCTTAAGATATAGACCAAAACAGATTATAATACACGACAATTAGTAACAATTCAATATGCACATAATGACATATAATATATTGTTAGACGGTTGCCAGCCAACATTTTTACGTGAAATAAGAAAATTAAAACAAAATTGAATAGCTCCGTGGTAATTGGAATCAATTTTTGACAGAAGGTGTGCGTCATGTGATCTCATTGAAAAGGTAAGGGTTATAGTCGTTCATGTAGAATATATGTTTCTAACTTCATTATTTTATGCTCTTTCTGCTAATTTGTGCCTTTCGTACCTATCCTGATGTGTAGAATATGAAAACAACATATTTTGTTCTTACATTGAAAATATATATACAGGGTGCATCAAAATAAACCGTTGCAGAAGACAAGATAACACTTCGATTTCAGAAAGTTTTAAAAGTTTGATATAATTAGGTAGTTTATCTTTGTGTTACGTAAAAATACACATATGTGATCCTCGGGTGTCATATGCAAGCAACCTAGTGGTGTGTCAGTGTAGGGAAATGCAGTGAAATATGCGTTATTTTGAAAAAAAGAATAAAATAGTACCAAAAATGGTAGAGAATAAGGTACTTTGTTTCAGCCATAGGGACCCGGGTTCGCGACCGCTATGAGAGAAGTGCTTGTACTCGAGTTTGAGCTTTATTTCGTGAAAATATGTTAAATGGTTCTTAAGATATAGACCAAAACAGATTATAATACACGACAATTAGTAACAATTCAATATGCACATAATGACATATAATATATTGTTAGACGGTTGCCAGCCAACATTTTTACGTGAAATAAGAAAATTAAAACAAAATTGAATAGCTCCGTGGTAATTGGAATCAATTTTTGACAGAAGGTGTGCGTCATGTGATCTCATTGAAAAGGTAAGGGTTATAGTCGTTCATGTAGAATATATGTTTCTAACTTCATTATTTTATGCTCTTTCTGCTAATTTGTGCCTTTCGTACCTATCCTGATGTGTAGAATATGAAAACAACATATTTTGTTCTTACATTGAAAATATATATACAGGGTGCATCAAAATAAACCGTTGCAGAAGACAAGATAACACTTCGATTTCAGAAAGTTTTAAAAGTTTGATATAATTAGGTAGTTTCTCTTTGTGTTACGTAAAAATACACATATGTGATCCTCGGGTGTCATATTCAAGCAACCTAGTGGTGTGTCAGTGTAGGGAAATGCAGTGAAATATGCGTTATTTTGAAAAAAAGAATAAAATAGTACCAAAAATGGTAGAGAATAAGGTACTTTGTTTCAGCCATAGGGACCCGGGTTCGCGACCGCTATGAGAGAAGTGCTTGTACTCAAGTTTGAGCTTTATTTCGTGAAAATATGTTAAATGGTTCTTAAGATATAGACCAAAACAGATTATAATACACGACAATTAGTAACAATTCAATATGCACATAATGACATATAATATATTGTTAGACGGTTGCCAGCCAACATTTTTACGTGAAATAAGAAAATTAAAACAAAATTGAATAGCTCCTTGGTAATTGGAATCAATTTTTGACAGGTGTGCGTCATGTGATCTCATTGAAAAGGTAAGGGTTATAGTCGTTCATGTAGAATATATGTTTCTAACTTCATTATTTTATGCTCTTTCTGCTAATTTGTGCCTTTCGTACCTATCCTGATGTGTAGAATATGAAAACAACATATTTTGTTCTTACATTGAAAATATATATATACAGGTTGCATCAAAATAAACCGTTGCAGAAGACAAGATAACACTTCGATTTCAGAAAGTTTTAAAAGTTTGATATAATTAGGTAGTTTATCTTCGTGTTACGTAAAAATACACATATGTGATCCTCGGGTGTCATATGCAAGCAACCTAGTGGTGTGTCAGTGTAGGGAAATGCAGTGAAATATGCGTTATTTTGAAAAAAAGAATAAAATAGTACCAAAAATGGTAGAGAATAAGGTACTTTGTTTCAGCCATAGGGACCCGGGTTCGCGACCGCTATGAGAGAAGTGCTTGTACTCAAGTTTGAGCTTTATTTCGTGAAAATATGTTAAATGGTTCTTAAGATATAGACCAAAACAGATTATAATACACGACAATTAGTAACAATTCAATATGCACATAATGACATATAATATATTGTTAGACGGTTGCCAGCCAACATTTTTACGTGAAATAAGAAAATTAAAACAAAATTGAATAGCTCCTTGGTAATTGGAATCAATTTTTGACAGAAGGTGTGCGTCATGTGATCTCATTGAAAAGGTAAGGGTTATAGTCGTTCATGTAGAATATATGTTTCTAACTTCATTATTTTATGCTCCTTCTGCTAATTTGTGATTTTCGTACCTATCCTGATGTGTAGAATATGAAAACAACATATTTTGTTCTTACATTGAAAATATATATACAGGGTGCATCAAAATAAACCGTTGCAGAAGACAAGATAACACTTCGATTTCAGAAAGTTTTAAAAGTTTGATATAATTAGGTAGTTTATCTTCGTGTTACGTAAAAATACACATATGTGATCCTCGGGTGTCATATGCAAGCAACCTAGTGGTGTGTCAGTGTAGGGAAATGCAGTGAAATATGCGTTATTTTGAAAAAAAGAATAAAATAGTACCAAAAATGGTAGAGAATAAGGTACTTTGTTTCAGCCATAGGGACCCGGGTTCGCGACCGCTATGAGAGAAGTGCTTGTACTCAAGTTTGAGCTTTATTTCGTGAAAATATGTTAAATGGTTCTTAAGATATAGACCAAAACAGATTATAATACACGACAATTAGTAACAATTCAATATGCACATAATGACATATAATATATTGTTAGACGGTTGCCAGCCAACATTTTTACGTGAAATAAGAAAATTAAAACAAAATTGAATAGCTCCTTGGTAATTGGAATCAATTTTTGACAGAAGGTGTGCGTCATGTGATCTCATTGAAAAGGTAAGGGTTATAGTCGTTCATGTAGAATATATGTTTCTAACTTCATTATTTTATGCTCTTTCTGCTAATTTGTGCCTTTCGTACCTATCCTGATGTGTAGAATATGAAAACAACATATTTTGTTCTTACATTGAAAATATATATACAGGGTGCATCAAAATAAACCGTTGCAGAAGACAAGATAACACTTCGATTTCAGAAAGTTTTAAAAGTTTGATATAATTAGGTAGTTTATCTTCGTGTTACGTAAAAATACACATATGTGATCCTCGGGTGTCATATGCAAGCAACCTAGTGGTGTGTCAGTGTAGGGAAATGCAGTGAAATATGCGTTATTTTGAAAAAAAGAATAAAATAGTACCAAAAATGGTAGAGAATAAGGTACTTTGTTTCAGCCATAGGGACCCGGGTTCGCGACCGCTATGAGAGAAGTGCTTGTACTCGAGTTTGAGCTTTATTTCGTGAAAATATGTTAAATGGTTCTTAAGATATAGACCAAAACAGATTATAATACACGACAATTAGTAACAATTCAATATGCACATAATGACATATAATATATTGTTAGACGGTTGCCAGCCAACATTTTTACGTGAAATAAGAAAATTAAAACAAAATTGAATAGCTCCTTGGTAATTGGAATCAATTTTTGACAGGTGTGCGTCATGTGATCTCATTGAAAAGGTAAGGGTTATAGTCGTTCATGTAGAATATATGTTTCTAACCTCATTATTTTATGCTCTTTCTGCTAATTTGTGCCTTTCGTACCTATCCTCATGTGTAGAATATGAAAACAACATATTTTGTTCTTACATTGAAAATATATATACAGGGTGCATCAAAATAAACCGTTGCAGAAGACAAGATAACACTTCGATTTCAGAAAGTTTTAAAAGTTTGATATAATTAGGTAGTTTATCTTCGTGTTACGTAAAAATACACATATGTGATCCTCGGGTGTCATATGCAAGCAACCTAGTGGTGTGTCAGTGTAGGGAAATGCAGTGAAATATGCGTTATTTTGAAAAAAAGAATAAAATAGTACCAAAAATGGTAGAGAATAAGGTACTTTGTTTCAGCCATAGGGACCCGGGTTCGCGACCGCTATGAGAGAAGTGCTTGTACTCAAGTTTGAGCTTTATTTCGTGAAAATATGTTAAATGGTTCTTAAGATATAGACCAAAACAGATTATAATACACGACAATTAGTAACAATTCAATATGCACATAATGACATATAATATATTGTTAGACGGTTGCCAGCCAACATTTTTACGTGAAATAAGAAAATTAAAACAAAATTGAATAGCTCCGTGGTAATTGGAATCAATTTTTGACAGAAGGTGTGCGTCATGTGATCTCATTGAAAAGGTAAGGGTTATAGTCGTTCATGTAGAATATATGTTTCTAACTTCATTATTTTATGCTCTTTCTGCTAATTTGTGCCTTTCGTACCTATCCTGATGTGTAGAATATGAAAACAACATATTTTGTTCTTACATTGAAAATATATATACAGGGTGCATCAAAATAAACCGTTGCAGAAGACAAGATAACACTTCGATTTCAGAAAGTTTTAAAAGTTTGATATAATTAGGTAGTTTATCTTTGTGTTACGTAAAAATACACATATGTGATCCTCGGGTGTCATATGCAAGCAACCTAGTGGTGTGTCAGTGTAGGGAAATGCAGTGAAATATGCGTTATTTTGAAAAAAAGAATAAAATAGTACCAAAAATGGTAGAGAATAAGGTACTTTGTTTCAGCCATAGGGACCCGGGTTCGCGACCGCTATGAGAGAAGTGCTTGTACTCGAGTTTGAGCTTTATTTCGTGAAAATATGTTAAATGGTTCTTAAGATATAGACTAAAAAACATAATAATACACGACAATTAGTAACAATTCAATATGCAAAAATGACATATAATATATTGTTAGACGGTTGCCAGCCAACATTTTTACGTGAAATAAGAAAATTAAAACAAAATTGAATAGCTCCGTGGTAATTGGAATCAATTTTCGACAGAAGGTGTGCGTCATGTGATCTCATTGAAAAGGTAAGGGTTATAGTCGTTCATGTAGAATATATGTTTCTAACTTCATTATTTTATGCTCTTTCTGCTAATTTGTGCCTTTCGTACCTATCCTGATGTGTAGAATATGAAAACAACATATTTTGTTCTTACATTGAAAATATATATACAGGGTGCATCAAAATAAACCGTTGCAGAAGACAAGATAACACTTCGATTTCAGAAAGTTTTAAAAGTTTGATATAATTAGGTAGTTTATCTTCGTGTTACGTAAAAATACACATATGTGATCCTCGGGTGTCATATGCAAGCAACCTAGTGGTGTGTCAGTGTAGGGAAATGCAGTGAAATATGCGTTATTTTGAAAAAAAGAATAAAATAGTACCAAAAATGGTAGAGACTAAGGTACTTTGTTTCAGCCATAGGGACCCGGGTTCGCGACCGCTATGAGAGAAGTGCTTGTACTCGAGTTTGAGCTTTATTTCGTGAAAATATGTTAAATGGTTCTTAAGATATAGACCAAAACAGATTATAATACACGACAATTAGTAACAATTCAATATGCACATAATGACATATAATATATTGTTAGACGGTTGCCAGCCAACATTTTTACGTGAAATAAGAAAATTAAAACAAAATTGAATAGCTCCGTGGTAATTGGAATCAATTTTTGACAGAAGGTGTGCGTCATGTGATCTCATTGAAAAGGTAAGGGTTATAGTCGTTCATGTAGAATATATGTTTCTAACTTCATTATTTTATGCTCTTTCTGCTAATTTGTGCCTTTCGTACCTATCCTGATGTGTAGAATATGAAAACAACATATTTTGTTCTTACATTGAAAATATATATACAGGGTGCATCAAAATAAACCGTTGCAGAAGACAAGATAACACTTCGATTTCAGAAAGTTTTAAAAGTTTGATATAATTAGGTAGTTTCTCTTTGTGTTACGTAAAAATACACATATGTGATCCTCGGGTGTCATATGCAAGCAACCTAGTGGTGTGTCAGTGTAGGGAAATGCAGTGAAATATGCGTTATTTTGAAAAAAAGAATAAAATAGTACCAAAAATGGTAGAGAATAAGGTACTTTGTTTCAGCCATAGGGACCCGGGTTCGCGACCGCTATGAGAGAAGTGCTTGTACTCGAGTTTGAGCTTTATTTCGTGAAAATATGTTAAATGGTTCTTAAGATATAGACCAAAACAGATTATAATACACGACAATTAGTAACAATTCATTATGCACATAATGACATATAATATATTGTTAGACGGTTGCCAGCCAACATTTTTACGTGAAATAAGAAAATTAAAACAAAATTGAATAGCTCCGTGGTAATTGGAATCAATTTTTGACAGAAGGTGTGCGTCATGTGATCTCATTGAAAAGGTAAGGGTTATAGTCGTTCATGTAGAATATATGTTTCTAACTTCATTATTTTATGCTCTTTCTGCTAATTTGTGCCTTTCGTACCTATCCTGATGTGTAGAATATGAAAACAACATATTTTGTTCTTACATTGAAAATATATATACAGGGTGCATCAAAATAAACCGTTGCAGAAGACAAGATAACACTTCGATTTCAGAAAGTTTTAAAAGTTTGATATAATTAGGTAGTTTCTCTTTGTGTTACGTAAGAATACACATATGTGATCCTCGGGTGTCATATTCAAGCAACCTAGTGGTGTGTCAGTGTAGGGAAATGCAGTGAAATATGCGTTATTTTGAAAAAAAGAATAAAATAGTACCAAAAATGGTAGAGAATAAGGTACTTTGTTTCAGCCATAGGGACCCGGTTTCGCGACCGCTATGAGAGAAGTGCTTGTACTCAAGTTTGAGCTTTATTTCGTGAAAATATGTTAAATGGTTCTTAAGATATAGACCAAAACAGATTATAATACACGACAATTAGTAACAATTCAATATGCACATAATGACATATAATATATTGTTAGACGGTTGCCAGCCAACATTTTTACGTGAAATAAGAAAATTAAAACAAAATTGAATAGCTCCTTGGTAATTGGAATCAATTTTTGACAGGTGTGCGTCATGTGATCTCATTGAAAAGGTAAGGGTTATAGTCGTTCATGTAGAATATATGTTTCTAACTTCATTATTTTATGCTCTTTCTGCTAATTTGTGCCTTTCGTACCTATCCTGATGTGTAGAATATGAAAACAACATATTTTGTTCTTACATTGAAAATATATATACAGGGTGCATCAAAATAAACCGTTGCAGAAGACAAGATAACACTTCGATTTCAGAAAGTTTTAAAAGTTTGATATAATTAGGTAGTTTATCTTCGTGTTACGTAAAAATACACATATGTGATCCTCGGGTGTCATATGCAAGCAACCTAGTGGTGTGTCAGTGTAGGGAAATGCAGTGAAATATGCGTTATTTTGAAAAAAAGAATAAAATTGTACCAAAAATGGTAGAGAATAAGGTACTTTGTTTCAGCCATAGGGACCCGGGTTCGCGACCGCTATGAGAGAAGTGCTTGTACTCAAGTTTGAGCTTTATTTCGTGAAAATATGTTAAATGGTTCTTAAGATATAGACCAAAACAGATTATAATACACGACAATTAGTAACAATTCAATATGCACATAATGACATATAATATATTGTTAGACGGTTGCCAGCCAACATTTTTACGTGAAATAAGAAAATTAAAACAAAATTGAATAGCTCCTTGGTAATTGGAATCAATTTTTGACAGAAGGTGTGCGTCATGTGATCTCATTGAAAAGGTAAGGGTTATAGTCGTTCATGTAGAATATATGTTTCTAACTTCATTATTTTATGCTCTTTCTGCTAATTTGTGCCTTTCGTACCTATCCTGATGTGTAGAATATGAAAACAACATATTTTGTTCTTACATTGAAAATATATATACAGGGTGCATCAAAATAAACCGTTGCAGAAGACAAGATAACACTTCGATTTCAGAAAGTTTTAAAAGTTTGATATAATTAGGTAGTTTATCTTCGTGTTACGTAAAAATACACATATGTGATCCTCGGGTGTCATATGCAAGCAACCTAGTGGTGTGTCAGTGTAGGGAAATGCAGTGAAATATGCGTTATTTTGAAAAAAAGAATAAAATTGTACCAAAAATGGTAGAGAATAAGGTACTTTGTTTCAGCCATAGGGACCCGGGTTCGCGACCGCTATGAGAGAAGTGCTTGTACTCAAGTTTGAGCTTTATTTCGTGAAAATATGTTAAATGGTTCTTAAGATATAGACCAAAACAGATTATAATACACGACAATTAGTAACAATTCAATATGCACATAATGACATATAATATATTGTTAGACGGTTGCCAGCCAACATTTTTACGTGAAATAAGAAAATTAAAACAAAATTGAATAGCTCCTTGGTAATTGGAATCAATTTTTGACAGAAGGTGTGCGTCATGTGATCTCATTGAAAAGGTAAGGGTTATAGTCGTTCATGTAGAATATATGTTTCTAACTTCATTATTTTATGCTCTTTCTGCTAATTTGTGCCTTTCGTACCTATCCTGATGTGTAGAATATGAAAACAACATATTTTGTTCTTACATTGAAAATATATATACAGGGTGCATCAAAATAAACCGTTGCAGAAGACAAGATAACACTTCGATTTCAGAAAGTTTTAAAAGTTTGATATAATTAGGTAGTTTATCTTCGTGTTACGTAAAAATACACATATGTGATCCTCGGGTGTCATATGCAAGCAACCTAGTGGTGTGTCAGTGTAGGGAAATGCAGTGAAATATGCGTTATTTTGAAAAAAAGAATAAAATAGTACCAAAAATGGTAGAGAATAAGGTACTTTGTTTCAGCCATAGGGACCCGGGTTCGCGACCGCTATGAGAGAAGTGCTTGTACTCGAGTTTGAGCTTTATTTCGTGAAAATATGTTAAATGGTTCTTAAGATATAGACCAAAACAGATTATAATACACGACAATTAGTAACAATTCAATATGCACATAATGACATATAATATATTGTTAGACGGTTGCCAGCCAACATTTTTACGTGAAATAAGAAAATTAAAACAAAATTGAATAGCTCCGTGGTAATTGGAATCAATTTTTGACAGAAGGTGTGCGTCATGTGATCTCATTGAAAAGGTAAGGGTTATAGTCGTTCATGTAGAATATATGTTTCTAACTTCATTATTTTATGCTCTTTCTGCTAATTTGTGCCTTTCGTACCTATCCTGATGTGTAGAATATGAAAACAACATATTTTGTTCTTACATTGAAAATATATATACAGGGTGCATCAAAATAAACCGTTGCAGAAGACAAGATAACACTTCGATTTCAGAAAGTTTTAAAAGTTTGATATAATTAGGTAGTTTCTCTTTGTGTTACGTAAAAATACACATATGTGATCCTCGGGTGTCATATGCAAGCAACCTAGTGGTGTGTCAGTGTAGGGAAATGCAGTGAAATATGCGTTATTTTGAAAAAAAGAATAAAATAGTACCAAAAATGGTAGAGAATAAGGTACTTTGTTTCAGCCATAGGGACCCGGGTTCGCGACCGCTATGAGAGAAGTGCTTGTACTCAAGTTTGAGCTTTATTTCGTGAAAATATGTTAAATGGTTCTTAAGATATAGACCAAAACAGATTATAATACACGACAATTAGTAACAATTCAATATGCACATAATGACATATAATATATTGTTAGACGGTTGCCAGCCAACATTTTTACGTGAAATAAGAAAATTAAAACAAAATTGAATAGCTCCGTGGTAATTGGAATCAATTTTTGACAGAAGGTGTGCGTCATGTGATCTCATTGAAAAGGTAAGGGTTATAGTCGTTCATGTAGAATATATGTTTCTAACTTCATTATTTTATGCTCTTTCTGCTAATTTGTGCCTTTCGTACCTATCCTGATGTGTAGAATATGAAAACAACATATTTTGTTCTTACATTGAAAATATATATACAGGGTGCATCAAAATAAACCGTTGCAGAAGACAAGATAACACTTCGATTTCAGAAAGTTTTAAAAGTTTGATATAATTAGGTAGTTTATCTTTGTGTTACGTAAAAATACACATATGTGATCCTCGGGTGTCATATGCAAGCAACCTAGTGGTGTGTCAGTGTAGGGAAATGCAGTGAAATATGCGTTATTTTGAAAAAAAGAATAAAATAGTACCAAAAATGGTAGAGAATAAGGTACTTTGTTTCAGCCATAGGGACCCGGGTTCGCGACCGCTATGAGAGAAGTGCTTGTACTCGAGTTTGAGCTTTATTTCGTGAAAATATGTTAAATGGTTCTTAAGATATAGACTAAAAAACATAATAATACACGACAATTAGTAACAATTCAATATGCAAAAATGACATATAATATATTGTTAGACGGTTGCCAGCCAACATTTTTACGTGAAATAAGAAAATTAAAACAAAATTGAATAGCTCCGTGGTAATTGGAATCAATTTTCGACAGAAGGTGTGCGTCATGTGATCTCATTGAAAAGGTAAGGGTTATAGTCGTTCATGTAGAATATATGTTTCTAACTTCATTATTTTATGCTCTTTCTGCTAATTTGTGCCTTTCGTACCTATCCTGATGTGTAGAATATGAAAACAACATATTTTGTTCTTACATTGAAAATATATATACAGGGTGCATCAAAATAAACCGTTGCAGAAGACAAGATAACACTTCGATTTCAGAAAGTTTTAAAAGTTTGATATAATTAGGTAGTTTATCTTCGTGTTACGTAAAAATACACATATGTGATCCTCGGGTGTCATATGCAAGCAACCTAGTGGTGTGTCAGTGTAGGGAAATGCAGTGAAATATGCGTTATTTTGAAAAAAAGAATAAAATAGTACCAAAAATGGTAGAGAATAAGGTACTTTGTTTCAGCCATAGGGACCCGGGTTCGCGACCGCTATGAGAGAAGTGCTTGTACTCGAGTTTGAGCTTTATTTCGTGAAAATATGTTAAATGGTTCTTAAGATATAGACCAAAACAGATTATAATACACGACAATTAGTAACAATTCAATATGCACATAATGACATATAATATATTGTTAGACGGTTGCCAGCCAACATTTTTACGTGAAATAAGAAAATTAAAACAAAATTGAATAGCTCCGTGGTAATTGGAATCAATTTTTGACAGAAGGTGTGCGTCATGTGATCTCATTGAAAAGGTAAGGGTTATAGTCGTTCATGTAGAATATATGTTTCTAACTTCATTATTTTATGCTCTTTCTGCTAATTTGTGCCTTTCGTACCTATCCTGATGTGTAGAATATGAAAACAACATATTTTGTTCTTACATTGAAAATATATATACAGGGTGCATCAAAATAAACCGTTGCAGAAGACAAGATAACACTTCGATTTCAGAAAGTTTTAAAAGTTTGATATAATTAGGTAGTTTCTCTTTGTGTTACGTAAAAATACACATATGTGATCCTCGGGTGTCATATGCAAGCAACCTAGTGGTGTGTCAGTGTAGGGAAATGCAGTGAAATATGCGTTATTTTGAAAAAAAGAATAAAATAGTACCAAAAATGGTAGAGAATAAGGTACTTTGTTTCAGCCATAGGGACCCGGGTTCGCGACCGCTATGAGAGAAGTGCTTGTACTCGAGTTTGAGCTTTATTTCGTGAAAATATGTTAAATGGTTCTTAAGATATAGACCAAAACAGATTATAATACACGACAATTAGTAACAATTCATTATGCACATAATGACATATAATATATTGTTAGACGGTTGCCAGCCAACATTTTTACGTGAAATAAGAAAATTAAAACAAAATTGAATAGCTCCGTGGTAATTGGAATCAATTTTTGACAGAAGGTGTGCGTCATGTGATCTCATTGAAAAGGTAAGGGTTATAGTCGTTCATGTAGAATATATGTTTCTAACTTCATTATTTTATGCTCTTTCTGCTAATTTGTGCCTTTCGTACCTATCCTGATGTGTAGAATATGAAAACAACATATTTTGTTCTTACATTGAAAATATATATACAGGGTGCATCAAAATAAACCGTTGCAGAAGACAAGATAACACTTCGATTTCAGAAAGTTTTAAAAGTTTGATATAATTAGGTAGATTCTCTTTGTGTTACGTAAGAATACACATATGTGATCCTCGGGTGTCATATTCAAGCAACCTAGTGGTGTGTCAGTGTAGGGAAATGCAGTGAAATATGCGTTATTTTGAAAAAAAGAATAAAATAGTACCAAAAATGGTAGAGAATAAGGTACTTTGTTTCAGCCATAGGGACCCGGTTTCGCGACCGCTATGAGAGAAGTGCTTGTACTCAAGTTTGAGCTTTATTTCGTGAAAATATGTTAAATGGTTCTTAAGATATAGACCAAAACAGATTATAATACACGACAATTAGTAACAATTCAATATGCACATAATGACATATAATATATTGTTAGACGGTTGCCAGCCAACATTTTTACGTGAAATAAGAAAATTAAAACAAAATTGAATAGCTCCTTGGTAATTGGAATCAATTTTTGACAGGTGTGCGTCATGTGATCTCATTGAAAAGGTAAGGGTTATAGTCGTTCATGTAGAATATATGTTTCTAACTTCATTATTTTATGCTCTTTCTGCTAATTTGTGCCTTTCGTACCTATCCTGATGTGTAGAATATGAAAACAACATATTTTGTTCTTACATTGAAAATATATATACAGGGTGCATCAAAATAAACCGTTGCAGAAGACAAGATAACACTTCGATTTCAGAAAGTTTTAAAAGTTTGATATAATTAGGTAGTTTATCTTCGTGTTACGTAAAAATACACATATGTGATCCTCGGGTGTCATATGCAAGCAACCTAGTGGTGTGTCAGTGTAGGGAAATGCAGTGAAATATGCGTTATTTTGAAAAAAAGAATAAAATTGTACCAAAAATGGTAGAGAATAAGGTACTTTGTTTCAGCCATAGGGACCCGGGTTCGCGACCGCTATGAGAGAAGTGCTTGTACTCAAGTTTGAGCTTTATTTCGTGAAAATATGTTAAATGGTTCTTAAGATATAGACCAAAACAGATTATAATACACGACAATTAGTAACAATTCAATATGCACATAATGACATATAATATATTGTTAGACGGTTGCCAGCCAACATTTTTACGTGAAATAAGAAAATTAAAACAAAATTGAATAGCTCCTTGGTAATTGGAATCAATTTTTGACAGAAGGTGTGCGTCATGTGATCTCATTGAAAAGGTAAGGGTTATAGTCGTTCATGTAGAATATATGTTTCTAACTTCATTATTTTATGCTCTTTCTGCTAATTTGTGCCTTTCGTACCTATCCTGATGTGTAGAATATGAAAACAACATATTTTGTTCTTACATTGAAAATATATATACAGGGTGCATCAAAATAAACCGTTGCAGAAGACAAGATAACACTTCGATTTCAGAAAGTTTTAAAAGTTTGATATAATTAGGTAGTTTATCTTCGTGTTACGTAAAAATACACATATGTGATCCTCGGGTGTCATATGCAAGCAACCTAGTGGTGTGTCAGTGTAGGGAAATGCAGTGAAATATGCGTTATTTTGAAAAAAAGAATAAAATTGTACCAAAAATGGTAGAGAATAAGGTACTTTGTTTCAGCCATAGGGACCCGGGTTCGCGACCGCTATGAGAGAAGTGCTTGTACTCAAGTTTGAGCTTTATTTCGTGAAAATATGTTAAATGGTTCTTAAGATATAGACCAAAACAGATTATAATACACGACAATTAGTAACAATTCAATATGCACATAATGACATATAATATATTGTTAGACGGTTGCCAGCCAACATTTTTACGTGAAATAAGAAAATTAAAACAAAATTGAATAGCTCCTTGGTAATTGGAATCAATTTTTGACAGAAGGTGTGCGTCATGTGATCTCATTGAAAAGGTAAGGGTTATAGTCGTTCATGTAGAATATATGTTTCTAACTTCATTATTTTATGCTCTTTCTGCTAATTTGTGCCTTTCGTACCTATCCTGATGTGTAGAATATGAAAACAACATATTTTGTTCTTACATTGAAAATATATATACAGGGTGCATCAAAATAAACCGTTGCAGAAGACAAGATAACACTTCGATTTCAGAAAGTTTTAAAAGTTTGATATAATTAGGTAGTTTATCTTCGTGTTACGTAAAAATACACATATGTGATCCTCGGGTGTCATATGCAAGCAACCTAGTGGTGTGTCAGTGTAGGGAAATGCAGTGAAATATGCGTTATTTTGAAAAAAAGAATAAAATAGTACCAAAAATGGTAGAGAATAAGGTACTTTGTTTCAGCCATAGGGACCCGGGTTCGCGACCGCTATGAGAGAAGTGCTTGTACTCGAGTTTGAGCTTTATTTCGTGAAAATATGTTAAATGGTTCTTAAGATATAGACCAAAACAGATTATAATACACGACAATTAGTAACAATTCAATATGCACATAATGACATATAATATATTGTTAGACGGTTGCCAGCCAACATTTTTACGTGAAATAAGAAAATTAAAACAAAATTGAATAGCTCCGTGGTAATTGGAATCAATTTTTGACAGAAGGTGTGCGTCATGTGATCTCATTGAAAAGGTAAGGGTTATAGTCGTTCATGTAGAATATATGTTTCTAACTTCATTATTTTATGCTCTTTCTGCTAATTTGTGCCTTTCGTACCTATCCTGATGTGTAGAATATGAAAACAACATATTTTGTTCTTACATTGAAAATATATATACAGGGTGCATCAAAATAAACCGTTGCAGAAGACAAGATAACACTTCGATTTCAGAAAGTTTTAAAAGTTTGATATAATTAGGTAGTTTCTCTTTGTGTTACGTAAAAATACACATATGTGATCCTCGGGTGTCATATGCAAGCAACCTAGTGGTGTGTCAGTGTAGGGAAATGCAGTGAAATATGCGTTATTTTGAAAAAAAGAATAAAATAGTACCAAAAATGGTAGAGAATAAGGTACTTTGTTTCAGCCATAGGGACCCGGGTTCGCGACCGCTATGAGAGAAGTGCTTGTACTCGAGTTTGAGCTTTATTTCGTGAAAATATGTTAAATGGTTCTTAAGATATAGACCAAAACAGATTATAATACACGACAATTAGTAACAATTCAATATGCACATAATGACATATAATATATTGTTAGACGGTTGCCAGCCAACATTTTTACGTGAAATAAGAAAATTAAAACAAAATTGAATAGCTCCGTGGTAATTGGAATCAATTTTTGACAGAAGGTGTGCGTCATGTGATCTCATTGAAAAGGTAAGGGTTATAGTCGTTCATGTAGAATATATGTTTCTAACTTCATTATTTTATGCTCTTTCTGCTAATTTGTGCCTTTCGTACCTATCCTGATGTGTAGAATATGAAAACAACATATTTTGTTCTTACATTGAAAATATATATACAGGGTGCATCAAAATAAACCGTTGCAGAAGACAAGATAACACTTCGATTTCAGAAAGTTTTAAAAGTTTGATATAATTAGGTAGTTTCTCTTTGTGTTACGTAAGAATACACATATGTGATCCTCGGGTGTCATATTCAAGCAACCTAGTGGTGTGTCAGTGTAGGGAAATGCAGTGAAATATGCGTTATTTTGAAAAAAAGAATAAAATAGTACCAAAAATGGTAGAGAATAAGGTACTTTGTTTCAGCCATAGGGACCCGGGTTCGCGACCGCTATGAGAGAAGTGCTTGTACTCAAGTTTGAGCTTTATTTCGTGAAAATATGTTAAATGGTTCTTAAGATATAGACCAAAACAGATTATAATACACGACAATTAGTAACAATTCAATATGCACATAATGACATATAATATATTGTTAGACGGTTGCCAGCCAACATTTTTACGTGAAATAAGAAAATTAAAACAAAATTGAATAGCTCCTTGGTAATTGGAATCAATTTTTGACAGGTGTGCGTCATGTGATCTCATTGAAAAGGTAAGGGTTATAGTCGTTCATGTAGAATATATGTTTCTAACTTCATTATTTTATGCTCTTTCTGCTAATTTGTGCCTTTCGTACCTATCCTGATGTGTAGAATATGAAAACAACATATTTTGTTCTTACATTGAAAATATATATACAGGGTGCATCAAAATAAACCGTTGCAGAAGACAAGATAACACTTCGATTTCAGAAAGTTTTAAAAGTTTGATATAATTAGGTAGTTTATCTTCGTGTTACGTAAAAATACACATATGTGATCCTCGGGTGTCATATGCAAGCAACCTAGTGGTGTGTCAGTGTAGGGAAATGCAGTGAAATATGCGTTATTTTGAAAAAAAGAATAAAATAATACCAAAAATGGTAGAGAATAAGGTACTTTGTTTCAGCCATAGGGACCCGGGTTCGCGACCGCTATGAGAGAAGTGCTTGTACTCAAGTTTGAGCTTTATTTCGTGAAAATATGTTAAATGGTTCTTAAGATATAGACCAAAACAGATTATAATACACGACAATTAGTAACAATTCAATATGCACATAATGACATATAATATATTGTTAGACGGTTGCCAGCCAACATTTTTACGTGAAATAAGAAAATTAAAACAAAATTGAATAGCTCCTTGGTAATTGGAATCAATTTTTGACAGAAGGTGTGCGTCATGTGATCTCATTGAAAAGGTAAGGGTTATAGTCGTTCATGTAGAATATATGTTTCTAACTTCATTATTTTATGCTCCTTCTGCTAATTTGTGATTTTCGTACCTATCCTGATGTGTAGAATATGAAAACAACATATTTTGTTCTTACATTGAAAATATATATACAGGGTGCATCAAAATAAACCGTTGCAGAAGACAAGATAACACTTCGATTTCAGAAAGTTTTAAAAGTTTGATATAATTAGGTAGTTTATCTTCGTGTTACGTAAAAATACACATATGTGATCCTCGGGTGTCATATGCAAGCAACCTAGTGGTGTGTCAGTGTAGGGAAATGCAGTGAAATATGCGTTATTTTGAAAAAAAGAATAAAATAGTACCAAAAATGGTAGAGAATAAGGTACTTTGTTTCAGCCATAGGGACCCGGGTTCGCGACCGCTATGAGAGAAGTGCTTGTACTCAAGTTTGAGCTTTATTTCGTGAAAATATGTTAAATGGTTCTTAAGATATAGACCAAAACAGATTATAATACACGACAATTAGTAACAATTCAATATGCACATAATGACATATAATATATTGTTAGACGGTTGCCAGCCAACATTTTTACGTGAAATAAGAAAATTAAAACAAAATTGAATAGCTCCTTGGTAATTGGAATCAATTTTTGACAGGTGTGCGTCATGTGATCTCATTGAAAAGGTAAGGGTTATAGTCGTTCATGTAGAATATATGTTTCTAACTTCATTATTTTATGCTCTTTCTGCTAATTTGTGCCTTTCGTACCTATCCTGATGTGTAGAATATGAAAACAACATATTTTGTTCTTACATTGAAAATATATATACAGGGTGCATCAAAATAAACCGTTGCAGAAGACAAGATAACACTTCGATTTCAGAAAGTTTTAAAAGTTTGATATAATTAGGTAGTTTATCTTCGTGTTACGTAAAAATACACATATGTGATCCTCGGGTGTCATATGCAAGCAACCTAGTGGTGTGTCAGTGTAGGGAAATGCAGTGAAATATGCGTTATTTTGAAAAAAAGAATAAAATAGTACCAAAAATGGTAGAGAATAAGGTACTTTGTTTCAGCCATAGGGACCCGGGTTCGCGACCGCTATGAGAGAAGTGCTTGTACTCAAGTTTGAGCTTTATTTCGTGAAAATATGTTAAATGGTTCTTAAGATATAGACCAAAACAGATTATAATACACGACAATTAGTAACAATTCAATATGCACATAATGACATATAATATATTGTTAGACGGTTGCCAGCCAACATTTTTACGTGAAATAAGAAAATTAAAACAAAATTGAATAGCTCCTTGGTAATTGGAATCAATTTTTGACAGAAGGTGTGCGTCATGTGATCTCATTGAAAAGGTAAGGGTTATAGTCGTTCATGTAGAATATATGTTTCTAACTTCATTATTTTATGCTCCTTCTGCTAATTTGTGATTTTCGTACCTATCCTGATGTGTAGAATATGAAAACAACATATTTTGTTCTTACATTGAAAATATATATACAGGGTGCATCAAAATAAACCGTTGCAGAAGACAAGATAACACTTCGATTTCAGAAAGTTTTAAAAGTTTGATATAATTAGGTAGTTTATCTTCGTGTTACGTAAAAATACACATATGTGATCCTCGGGTGTCATATGCAAGCAACCTAGTGGTGTGTCAGTGTAGGGAAATGCAGTGAAATATGCGTTATTTTGAAAAAAAGAATAAAATAGTACCAAAAATGGTAGAGAATAAGGTACTTTGTTTCAGCCATAGGGACCCGGGTTCGCGACCGCTATGAGAGAAGTGCTTGTACTCAAGTTTGAGCTTTATTTCGTGAAAATATGTTAAATGGTTCTTAAGATATAGACCAAAACAGATTATAATACACGACAATTAGTAACAATTCAATATGCACATAATGACATATAATATATTGTTAGACGGTTGCCAGCCAACATTTTTACGTGAAATAAGAAAATTAAAACAAAATTGAATAGCTCCTTGGTAATTGGAATCAATTTTTGACAGGTGTGCGTCATGTGATCTCATTGAAAAGGTAAGGGTTATAGTCGTTCATGTAGAATATATGTTTCTAACTTCATTATTTTATGCTCTTTCTGCTAATTTGTGCCTTTCGTACCTATCCTGATGTGTAGAATATGAAAACAACATATTTTGTTCTTACATTGAAAATATATATACAGGGTGCATCAAAATAAACCGTTGCAGAAGACAAGATAACACTTCGATTTCAGAAAGTTTTAAAAGTTTGATATAATTAGGTAGTTTATCTTCGTGTTACGTAAAAATACACATATGTGATCCTCGGGTGTCATATGCAAGCAACCTAGTGGTGTGTCAGTGTAGGGAAATGCAGTGAAATATGCGTTATTTTGAAAAAAAGAATAAAATAGTACCAAAAATGGTAGAGAATAAGGTACTTTGTTTCAGCCATAGGGACCCGGGTTCGCGACCGCTATGAGAGAAGTGCTTGTACTCAAGTTTGAGCTTTATTTCGTGAAAATATGTTAAATGGTTCTTAAGATATAGACCAAAACAGATTATAATACACGACAATTAGTAACAATTCAATATGCACATAATGACATATAATATATTGTTAGACGGTTGCCAGCCAACATTTTTACGTGAAATAAGAAAATTAAAACAAAATTGAATAGCTCCTTGGTAATTGGAATCAATTTTTGACAGAAGGTGTGCGTCATGTGATCTCATTGAAAAGGTAAGGGTTATAGTCGTTCATGTAGAATATATGTTTCTAACTTCATTATTTTATGCTCCTTCTGCTAATTTGTGATTTTCGTACCTATCCTGATGTGTAGAATATGAAAACAACATATTTTGTTCTTACATTGAAAATATATATACAGGGTGCATCAAAATAAACCGTTGCAGAAGACAAGATAACACTTCGATTTCAGAAAGTTTTAAAAGTTTGATATAATTAGGTAGTTTATCTTCGTGTTACGTAAAAATACACATATGTGATCCTCGGGTGTCATATGCAAGCAACCTAGTGGTGTGTCAGTGTAGGGAAATGCAGTGAAATATGCGTTATTTTGAAAAAAAGAATAAAATAGTACCAAAAATGGTAGAGAATAAGGTACTTTGTTTCAGCCATAGGGACCCGGGTTCGCGACCGCTATGAGAGAAGTGCTTGTACTCAAGTTTGAGCTTTATTTCGTGAAAATATGTTAAATGGTTCTTAAGATATAGACCAAAACAGATTATAATACACGACAATTAGTAACAATTCAATATGCACATAATGACATATAATATATTGTTAGACGGTTGCCAGCCAACATTTTTACGTGAAATAAGAAAATTAAAACAAAATTGAATAGCTCCTTGGTAATTGGAATCAATTTTTGACAGGTGTGCGTCATGTGATCTCATTGAAAAGGTAAGGGTTATAGTCGTTCATGTAGAATATATGTTTCTAACTTCATTATTTTATGCTCTTTCTGCTAATTTGTGCCTTTCGTACCTATCCTGATGTGTAGAATATGAAAACAACATATTTTGTTCTTACATTGAAAATATATATACAGGGTGCATCAAAATAAACCGTTGCAGAAGACAAGATAACACTTCGATTTCAGAAAGTTTTAAAAGTTTGATATAATTAGGTAGTTTATCTTCGTGTTACGTAAAAATACACATATGTGATCCTCGGGTGTCATATGCAAGCAACCTAGTGGTGTGTCAGTGTAGGGAAATGCAGTGAAATATGCGTTATTTTGAAAAAAAGAATAAAATAGTACCAAAAATGGTAGAGAATAAGGTACTTTGTTTCAGCCATAGGGACCCGGGTTCGCGACCGCTATGAGAGAAGTGCTTGTACTCGAGTTTGAGCTTTATTTCGTGAAAATATGTTAAATGGTTCTTAAGATATAGACCAAAACAGATTATAATACACGACAATTAGTAACAATTCAATATGCACATAATGACATATAATATATTGTTAGACGGTTGCCAGCCAACATTTTTACGTGAAATAAGAAAATTAAAACAAAATTGAATAGCTCCTTGGTAATTGGAATCAATTTTTGACAGAAGGTGTGCGTCATGTGATCTCATTGAAAAGGTAAGGGTTATAGTCGTTCATGTAGAATATATGTTTCTAACTTCATTATTTTATGCTCCTTCTGCTAATTTGTGATTTTCGTACCTATCCTGATGTGTAGAATATGAAAACAACATATTTTGTTCTTACATTGAAAATATATATACAGGGTGCATCAAAATAAACCGTTGCAGAAGACAAGATAACACTTCGATTTCAGAAAGTTTTAAAAGTTTGATATAATTAGGTAGTTTATCTTCGTGTTACGTAAAAATACACATATGTGATCCTCGGGTGTCATATGCAAGCAACCTAGTGGTGTGTCAGTGTAGGGAAATGCAGTGAAATATGCGTTATTTTGAAAAAAAGAATAAAATAGTACCAAAAATGGTAGAGAATAAGGTACTTTGTTTCAGCCATAGGGACCCGGGTTCGCGACCGCTATGAGAGAAGTGCTTGTACTCAAGTTTGAGCTTTATTTCGTGAAAATATGTTAAATGGTTCTTAAGATATAGACCAAAACAGATTATAATACACGACAATTAGTAACAATTCAATATGCACATAATGACATATAATATATTGTTAGACGGTTGCCAGCCAACATTTTTACGTGAAATAAGAAAATTAAAACAAAATTGAATAGCTCCTTGGTAATTGGAATCAATTTTTGACAGAAGGTGTGCGTCATGTGATCTCATTGAAAAGGTAAGGGTTATAGTCGTTCATGTAGAATATATGTTTCTAACTTCATTATTTTATGCTCTTTCTGCTAATTTGTGCCTTTCGTACCTATCCTGATGTGTAGAATATGAAAACAACATATTTTGTTCTTACATTGAAAATATATATACAGGGTGCATCAAAATAAACCGTTGCAGAAGACAAGATAACACTTCGATTTCAGAAAGTTTTAAAAGTTTGATATAATTAGGTAGTTTATCTTCGTGTTACGTAAAAATACACATATGTGATCCTCGGGTGTCATATGCAAGCAACCTAGTGGTGTGTCAGTGTAGGGAAATGCAGTGAAATATGCGTTATTTTGAAAAAAAGAATAAAATAGTACCAAAAATGGTAGAGAATAAGGTACTTTGTTTCAGCCATAGGGACCCGGGTTCGCGACCGCTATGAGAGAAGTGCTTGTACTCGAGTTTGAGCTTTATTTCGTGAAAATATGTTAAATGGTTCTTAAGATATAGACCAAAACAGATTATAATACACGACAATTAGTAACAATTCAATATGCACATAATGACATATAATATATTGTTAGACGGTTGCCAGCCAACATTTTTACGTGAAATAAGAAAATTAAAACAAAATTGTATAGCTCCGTGGTAATTGGAATCAATTTTTGACAGAAGGTGTGCGTCATGTGATCTCATTGAAAAGGTAAGGGTTATAGTCGTTCATGTAGAATATATGTTTCTAACTTCATTATTTTATGCTCTTTCTGCTAATTTGTGCCTTTCGTACCTATCCTGATGTGTAGAATATGAAAACAACATATTTTGTTCTTACATTGAAAATATATATACAGGGTGCATCAAAATAAACCGTTGCAGAAGACAAGATAACACTTCGATTTCAGAAAGTTTTAAAAGTTTGATATAATTAGGTAGTTTATCTTTGTGTTACGTAAAAATACACATATGTGATCCTCGGGTGTCATATGCAAGCAACCTAGTGGTGTGTCAGTGTAGGGAAATGCAGTGAAATATGCGTTATTTTGAAAAAAAGAATAAAATAGTACCAAAAATGGTAGAGAATAAGGTACTTTGTTTCAGCCATAGGGACCCGGGTTCGCGACCGCTATGAGAGAAGTGCTTGTACTCGAGTTTGAGCTTTATTTCGTGAAAATATGTTAAATGGTTCTTAAGATATAGACCAAAACAGATTATAATACACGACAATTAGTAACAATTCAATATGCACATAATGACATATAATATATTGTTAGACGGTTGCCAGCCAACATTTTTACGTGAAATAAGAAAATTAAAACAAAATTGAATAGCTCCGTGGTAATTGGAATCAATTTTTGACAGAAGGTGTGCGTCATGTGATCTCATTGAAAAGGTAAGGGTTATAGTCGTTCATGTAGAATATATGTTTCTAACTTCATTATTTTATGCTCTTTCTGCTAATTTGTGCCTTTCGTACCTATCCTGATGTGTAGAATATGAAAACAACATATTTTGTTCTTACATTGAAAATATATATACAGGGTGCATCAAAATAAACCGTTGCAGAAGACAAGATAACACTTCGATTTCAGAAAGTTTTAAAAGTTTGATATAATTAGGTAGTTTCTCTTTGTGTTACGTAAGAATACACATATGTGATCCTCGGGTGTCATATTCAAGCAACCTAGTGGTGTGTCAGTGTAGGGAAATGCAGTGAAATATGCGTTATTTTGAAAAAAAGAATAAAATAGTACCAAAAATGGTAGAGAATAAGGTACTTTGTTTCAGCCATAGGGACCCGGGTTCGCGACCGCTATGAGAGAAGTGCTTGTACTCAAGTTTGAGCTTTATTTCGTGAAAATATGTTAAATGGTTCTTAAGATATAGACCAAAACAGATTATAATACACGACAATTAGTAACAATTCAATATGCACATAATGACATATAATATATTGTTAGACGGTTGCCAGCCAACATTTTTACGTGAAATAAGAAAATTAAAACAAAATTGAATAGCTCCTTGGTAATTGGAATCAATTTTTGACAGGTGTGCGTCATGTGATCTCATTGAAAAGGTAAGGGTTATAGTCGTTCATGTAGAATATATGTTTCTAACTTCATTATTTTATGCTCTTTCTGCTAATTTGTGCCTTTCGTACCTATCCTGATGTGTAGAATATGAAAACAACATATTTTGTTCTTACATTGAAAATATATATACAGGGTGCATCAAAATAAACCGTTGCAGAAGACAAGATAACACTTCGATTTCAGAAAGTTTTAAAAGTTTGATATAATTAGGTAGTTTATCTTCGTGTTACGTAAAAATACACATATGTGATCCTCGGGTGTCATATGCAAGCAACCTAGTGGTGTGTCAGTGTAGGGAAATGCAGTGAAATATGCGTTATTTTGAAAAAAAGAATAAAATAGTACCAAAAATGGTAGAGAATAAGGTACTTTGTTTCAGCCATAGGGACCCGGGTTCGCGACCGCTATGAGAGAAGTGCTTGTACTCAAGTTTGAGCTTTATTTCGTGAAAATATGTTAAATGGTTCTTAAGATATAGACCAAAACAGATTATAATACACGACAATTAGTAACAATTCAATATGCACATAATGACATATAATATATTGTTAGACGGTTGCCAGCCAACATTTTTACGTGAAATAAGAAAATTAAAACAAAATTGAATAGCTCCTTGGTAATTGGAATCAATTTTTGACAGAAGGTGTGCGTCATGTGATCTCATTGAAAAGGTAAGGGTTATAGTCGTTCATGTAGAATATATGTTTCTAACTTCATTATTTTATGCTCTTTCTGCTAATTTGTGCCTTTCGTACCTATCCTGATGTGTAGAATATGAAAACAACATATTTTGTTCTTACATTGAAAATATATATACAGGGTGCATCAAAATAAACCGTTGCAGAAGACAAGATAACACTTCGATTTCAGAAAGTTTTAAAAGTTTGATATAATTAGGTAGTTTATCTTCGTGTTACGTAAAAATACACATATGTGATCCTCGGGTGTCATATGCAAGCAACCTAGTGGTGTGTCAGTGTAGGGAAATGCAGTGAAATATGCGTTATTTTGGAAAAAAGAATAAAATAGTACCAAAAATGGTAGAGAATAAGGTACTTTGTTTCAGCCATAGGGACCCGGGTTCGCGACCGCTATGAGAGAAGTGCTTGTACTCAAGTTTGAGCTTTATTTCGTGAAAATATGTTAAATGGTTCTTAAGATATAGACCAAAACAGATTATAATACACGACAATTAGTAACAATTCAATATGCACATAATGACATATAATATATTGTTAGACGGTTGCCAGCCAACATTTTTACGTGAAATAAGAAAATTAAAACAAAATTGAATAGCTCCTTGGTAATTGGAATCAATTTTTGACAGAAGGTGTGCGTCATGTGATCTCATTGAAAAGGTAAGGGTTATAGTCGTTCATGTAGAATATATGTTTCTAACTTCATTATTTTATGCTCCTTCTGCTAATTTGTGATTTTCGTACCTATCCTGATGTGTAGAATATGAAAACAACATATTTTGTTCTTACATTGAAAATATATATACAGGGTGCATCAAAATAAACCGTTGCAGAAGACAAGATAACACTTCGATTTCAGAAAGTTTTAAAAGTTTGATATAATTAGGTAGTTTATCTTCGTGTTACGTAAAAATACACATATGTGATCCTCGGGTGTCATATGCAAGCAACCTAGTGGTGTGTCAGTGTAGGGAAATGCAGTGAAATATGCGTTATTTTGAAAAAAAGAATAAAATAGTACCAAAAATGGTAGAGAATAAGGTACTTTGTTTCAGCCATAGGGACCCGGTTCGCGACCGCTATGAGAGAAGTGCTTGTACTCGAGTTTGAGCTATATTTCGTGAAAATATGTTAAATGGTTCTTAAGATATAGACCAAAACAGATTATAATACACGACAATTAGTAACAATTCAATATGCACATAATGACATATAATATATTGTTAGACGGTTGCCAGCCAACATTTTTACGTGAAATAAGTAAATTAAAACAAAATTGAATAGCTCCGTGGTAATTGGAATCAATTTTTGACAGAAGGTGTGCGTCATGTGATCTCATTGAAAAGGTAAGGGTTATAGTCGTTCATGTAGAATATATGTTTCTAACTTCATTATTTTATGCTCTTTCTGCTAATTTGTGCCTTTCGTACCTATCCTGATGTGTAGAATATGAAAACAACATATTTTGTTCTTACATTGAAAATATATATACAGGGTGCATCAAAATAAACGGTTGCAGAAGACAAGATAACACTTCGATTTCAGAAAGTTTTAAAAGTTTGATATAATTAGGTAGTTTCTCTTTGTGTTACGTAAGAATACACATATGTGATCCTCGGGTGTCATATTCAAGCAACCTAGTGGTGTGTCAGTGTAGGGAAATGCAGTGAAATATGCGTTATTTTGAAAAAAAGAATAAAATAGTACCAAAAATGGTAGAGAATAAGGTACTTTGTTTCAGCCATAGGGACCCGGGTTCGCGACCGCTATGAGAGAAGTGCTTGTACTCAAGTTTGAGCTTTATTTCGTGAAAATATGTTAAATGGTTCTTAAGATATAGACCAAAACAGATTATAATACACGACAATTAGTAACAATTCAATATGCACATAATGACATATAATATATTGTTAGACGGTTGCCAGCCAACATTTTTACGTGAAATAAGAAAATTAAAACAAAATTGAATAGCTCCTTGGTAATTGGAATCAATTTTTGACAGGTGTGCGTCATGTGATCTCATTGAAAAGGTAAGGGTTATAGTCGTTCATGTAGAATATATGTTTCTAACTTCATTATTTTATGCTCTTTCTGCTAATTTGTGCCTTTCGTACCTATCCTGATGTGTAGAATATGAAAACAACATATTTTGTTCTTACATTGAAAATATATATACAGGGTGCATCAAAATAAACCGTTGCAGAAGACAAGATAACACTTCGATTTCAGAAAGTTTTAAAAATTTGATATAATTAGGTAGTTTCTCGTTGTGTTACGTAAAAATACACATATGTGATCCACGGGTGTCATATGCAAGCAACCTAGTGGTGTGTCAGTGTAGGGAAATGCAGTGAAATATGCGTTATTTTGAAAAAAAGAATAAAATAGTACCAAAAATGGTAGAGAATAAGGTACTTTGTTTCAGCCATAGGGACCCGGGTTCGCTACCGCTATGAGAGAAGTGCTTGTACTCGAGTTTGAGCTTTATTTCGTGAAAATATGTTAAATGGTTCTTAAGATATAGACCAAAACAGATTATAATACACGACAATTAGTAACAATTCAATATGCACATAATGATATATAATATATTGTTAGACGGTTGCCAGCCAACATTTTTACGTGAAATAAGAAAATTAAAACAAAATTGAATAGCTCCGTGGTAATTGGAATCAATTTTTGACAGAAGGTGTGCGTCATGTGATCTCATTGAAAAGGTAAGGGTTATAGTCGTTCATGTAGAATATATGTTTCTAACTTCATTATTTTATGCTCTTTCTGCTAATTTGTGCCTTTCGTACCTATCCTGATGTGTAGAATATGAAAACAACATATTTTGTTCTTACATTGAAAATATATATACAGGGTGCATCAAAATAAACCGTTGCAGAAGACAAGATAACACTTCGATTTCAGAAAGTTTTAAAAGTTTGATATAATTAGGTAGTTTATCTTCGTGTTACGTAAAAATACACATATGTGATCCTCGGGTGTCATATGCAAGCAACCTAGTGGTGTGTCATTGTAGGGAAATGCAGTGAAATATGCGTTATTTTGAAAAAAAGAATAAAATAGTACCAAAAATGGTAGAGAATAAGGTACTTTGTTTCAGCCATAGGGACCCAGGTTCGCGACCGCTATGAGAGAGGTGTTTGTACTCGAGTTTGAGCTTTATTTCGTGAAAATATCTTAAATGGTTCATAAGATATAGACTAAAACACATTATAATACACGACAATTAGTAACAATTCAATATGCACATAATGACATATAATATATTGTTAGACGGTTGCCAGCCAACATTTTTACGTGAAATATGAAAATTAAAACAAAATTGAATAGCTCCGTGGTAATTGGAATCAATTTTTGACAGAAGGTGTGCGTCATGTGATCTAATTGAAAAGGTAAGGGTTATAGTCGTTCATGTAGAATATATGTTTCTAACTTCATTATTTTATGCTCTTTCTGCTAATTTGTGCCTTTCGTACCTATCCTGATGTGTAGAATATGAAAACAACATATTTTGTACTTACATTGAAAATATATATCCAGGTTGCATCAAAATAAACCGTTGCAGAAGACAAGATAACACTTCGATTTCAGAAAGTTTTAAAAGTTAGATATAATTAGGTAGCTTCTCTTTATGTTACGTAAAAATACACATATGTGATCCTCGGGTGTCATATGCAAGCAACCTAGTGGTGTGTCAGTGTAGGGAAATGCAGTGAAATATGCGTTATTTTGAAAAAAAGAATAAATTAGTACCAAAAATAGTAGAGAATAAGGTACTTTGTTTCAGCCATAGGGACCCGGGTTCGCGACCGCTATGAGAGAAGTGCTTGTACTCGAGTTTGAGCTTTATTTCGTGAAAATATGTTAAATGGTTCATAAGATATAGACTAAAACACATTATAATACACGACAATTAGTAACAATTCAATATGCACATAATGACATATAATATATTGTTAGACGGTTGCCAGCCAACATTTTTACGTGAAATAAGAAAATTAAAACAAAATTGAATAGCTCCGTTTTAATTGGAATCAATTTTTGACAGAAGGTGTGCGTCATGTGATCTCATTGAAAAGGTAAGGGTTATAGTCGTTCATGTAGAATATATGTTTCTAACTTCATTATTTTATGCTCTTTCTGCTAATTTGTGCCTTTCGTACCTATCCTGATGTGTAGAATATGAAAACAACATATTTTGTTCTTACATTGAAAATATATATACAGCTTACATCAAAATAAACCGTTGCAGAAGACAAGATAACACTTCGATTTCAGAAAGTTTTAAAAGTTTGATATAATTAGGTAGTTTCTCGTTGTGTTACGTAAAAATACACATATGTGATCCTAGGGTGTCATATGCAAGGAACCTAGTTGTGTGTCGGTGTAAGAAAATGCAGTGAAATATGCGTTATTTTGAAAAAAAGAATAAAATAGTACCAAAAATGGTAGAGAATAAGGTACTTTGTTTCAGCCATAGGGACCCGGTTCGCGACCGCTATGAGAGAAGTGCTTGTACTCGAGTTTGAGCTATATTTCGTGAAAATATGTTAAATGGTTCTTAAGATATAGACCAAAACAGATTATAATACACGACAATTAGTAACAATTCAATATGCACATAATGACATATAATATATTGTTAGACGGTTGCCAGCCAACATTTTTACGTGAAATAAGTAAATTAAAACAAAATTGAATAGCTCCGTGGTAATTGGAATCAATTTTTGACAGAAGGTGTGCGTCATGTGATCTCATTGAAAAGGTAAAGGTTATAGTCGTTCATGTAGAATATATGTTTCTAACTTCATTATTTTATGCTCTTTCTGTTAATTTGTGCCTTTCGTACCTATCCTGATGTGCAGAATATGAAAACAACATATTTTGTTCTTACATTGAAAATATATATCCAGGTTGCATCAAAATAAACCGTTGCAGAAGACAAGATAACACTTCGATTTCAGAAAGTTTTAAAAGTTTGATATAATTAGGTAGTTTATCTTCGTGTTACGTAAAAATACACATATGTGATCCTCGCGTGTCATATGCAAGCAACCTAGTGGTGTGTCAGTGTAGGGAAATGCAGTGAAATATGCGTTATTTTGAAAAAAAGAATAAAATAGTACCAAAAATGGTAGAGAATAAGGTACTTTGTTTCAGCCATAGGGACCCAGGTTCGCGACCGCTATGAGAGAGGTGCTTGTGCTCGAGTTTGAGCTTTATTTCATGAAAATATGTTAAATGGTTCATAAGATATAGACTAAAACACATTATAATACACGACAATTAGTAACAATTCAATATGCACATAATGACATATAATATATTGTTAGACGGTTGCCAGCCAACATTTTTACGTGAAATAAGAAAATTAAAACAAAATTGAATAGTTCCGTGGTAATTGGAATCAATTTTTGACAGAAGGTGTGCGTCATGTGATCTCATTGAAAAGGTAAGGGTTATAGTCGTTCATGTAGAATATATGTTTCTAACTTCATTATTTTATGCTCTTTCTGTTAATTTGTGCCTTTCGTACCTATCCTGATGTGCAGAATATGAAAACAACATATTTTGTTCTTACATTGAAAATATATATCCAGGTTGCATCAAAATAAACCGTTGCAGAAGACAAGATAACACTTCGATTTCAGAAAGTTTTAAAAGTTTGATATAATTAGGTAGTTTCTCTTTGTGTTACGTAAAAATACACATATGTGATCCTCGGGTGTCATATGCAAGCAACCTAGTGGTGTGTCAGTGTAGGGAAATGCAGTGAAATATGCGTTATTTTGAAAAAAAGAATAAAATAGTACCAAAAATGGTAGAGAATAAGGTACTTTGTTTCAGCCATAGGGACCCGGGTTCGCGACCGCTATGAGAGAAGTGCTTGTACTCGAGTTTGAGCTTTATTTCGTGAAAATATGTTAAATGGTTCATAAGATATAGACTAAAACACATTATAATACACGACAATTAGTAACAATTCAATATGCACATAATGACATATAATATATTGTTAGACGGATGCCAGCCAACATTTTTACGTGAAATAAGAAAATTAAAACAAAATTGAATAGCTCCGTGGTAATTGGAACCAATTTATGACAGAAGGTGTGCGTCATGTGATCTCATTGAAAAGGTAAGGGTTATAGTCGTTCATGTAGAATATATGTTTCTAACTTCATTATTTTATGCTCTTTCTGCTAATTTGTGCCTTTCGTACCTATCCTGATGTGTAGAATATGAAAACAACATATTTTGTTCTTACATTGAAAATATATATACAGGTTACATCAAAATAAACCGTTGCAGAAGACAAGATAACACTTCGATTTCAGAAAGTTTTAAAAATTTGATATAATTAGGTAGTTTCTCGTTGTGTTACGTAAAAATACACATATGTGATCCACGGGTGTCATATGCAAGCAACCTAGTGGTGTGTCAGTGTAGGGAAATGCAGTGAAATATGCGTTATTTTGAAAAAAAGAATAAAATAGTACCAAAAATGGTAGAGAATAAGGTACTTTGTTTCAGCCATAGGGACCCGGGTTCGCTACCGCTATGAGAGAAGTGCTTGTACTCGAGTTTGAGCTTTATTTCGTGAAAATATGTTAAATGGTTCTTAAGATATAGACCAAAACAGATTATAATACACGACAATTAGTAACAATTCAATATGCACATAATGATATATAATATATTGTTAGACGGTTGCCAGCCAACATTTTTACGTGAAATAAGAAAATTAAAACAAAATTGAATAGCTCCGTGGTAATTGGAATCAATTTTTGACAGAAGGTGTGCGTCATGTGATCTCATTGAAAAGGTAAGGGTTATAGTCGTTCATGTAGAATATATGTTTCTAACTTCATTATTTTATGCTCTTTCTGCTAATTTGTGCCTTTCGTACCTATCCTGATGTGTAGAATATGAAAACAACATATTTTGTTCTTACATTGAAAATATATATACAGGGTGCATCAAAATAAACCGTTGCAGAAGACAAGATAACACTTCGATTTCAGAAAGTTTTAAAAGTTTGATATAATTAGGTAGTTTATCTTCGTGTTACGTAAAAATACACATATGTGATCCTCGGGTGTCATATGCAAGCAACCTAGTGGTGTGTCATTGTAGGGAAATGCAGTGAAATATGCGTTATTTTGAAAAAAAGAATAAAATAGTACCAAAAATGGTAGAGAATAAGGTACTTTGTTTCAGCCATAGGGACCCAGGTTCGCGACCGCTATGAGAGAGGTGTTTGTACTCGAGTTTGAGCTTTATTTCGTGAAAATATCTTAAATGGTTCATAAGATATAGACTAAAACACATTATAATACACGACAATTAGTAACAATTCAATATGCACATAATGACATATAATATATTGTTAGACGGTTGCCAGCCAACATTTTTACGTGAAATATGAAAATTAAAACAAAATTGAATAGCTCCGTGGTAATTGGAATCAATTTTTGACAGAAGGTGTGCGTCATGTGATCTAATTGAAAAGGTAAGGGTTATAGTCGTTCATGTAGAATATATGTTTCTAACTTCATTATTTTATGCTCTTTCTGCTAATTTGTGCCTTTCGTACCTATCCTGATGTGTAGAATATGAAAACAACATATTTTGTACTTACATTGAAAATATATATCCAGGTTGCATCAAAATAAACCGTTGCAGAAGACAAGATAACACTTCGATTTCAGAAAGTTTTAAAAGTTAGATATAATTAGGTAGCTTCTCTTTATGTTACGTAAAAATACACATATGTGATCCTCGGGTGTCATATGCAAGCAACCTAGTGGTGTGTCAGTGTAGGGAAATGCAGTGAAATATGCGTTATTTTGAAAAAAAGAATAAATTAGTACCAAAAATAGTAGAGAATAAGGTACTTTGTTTCAGCCATAGGGACCCGGGTTCGCGACCGCTATGAGAGAAGTGCTTGTACTCGAGTTTGAGCTTTATTTCGTGAAAATATGTTAAATGGTTCATAAGATATAGACTAAAACACATTATAATACACGACAATTAGTAACAATTCAATATGCACATAATGACATATAATATATTGTTAGACGGTTGCCAGCCAACATTTTTACGTGAAATAAGAAAATTAAAACAAAATTGAATAGCTCCGTTTTAATTGGAATCAATTTTTGACAGAAGGTGTGCGTCATGTGATCTCATTGAAAAGGTAAGGGTTATAGTCGTTCATGTAGAATATATGTTTCTAACTTCATTATTTTATGCTCTTTCTGCTAATTTGTGCCTTTCGTACCTATCCTGATGTGTAGAATATGAAAACAACATATTTTGTTCTTACATTGAAAATATATATACAGCTTACATCAAAATAAACCGTTGCAGAAGACAAGATAACACTTCGATTTCAGAAAGTTTTAAAAGTTTGATATAATTAGGTAGTTTCTCGTTGTGTTACGTAAAAATACACATATGTGATCCTAGGGTGTCATATGCAAGGAACCTAGTTGTGTGTCGGTGTAAGAAAATGCAGTGAAATATGCGTTATTTTGAAAAAAAGAATAAAATAGTACCAAAAATGGTAGAGAATAAGGTACTTTGTTTCAGCCATAGGGACCCGGTTCGCGACCGCTATGAGAGAAGTGCTTGTACTCGAGTTTGAGCTATATTTCGTGAAAATATGTTAAATGGTTCTTAAGATATAGACCAAAACAGATTATAATACACGACAATTAGTAACAATTCAATATGCACATAATGACATATAATATATTGTTAGACGGTTGCCAGCCAACATTTTTACGTGAAATAAGTAAATTAAAACAAAATTGAATAGCTCCGTGGTAATTGGAATCAATTTTTGACAGAAGGTGTGCGTCATGTGATCTCATTGAAAAGGTAAAGGTTATAGTCGTTCATGTAGAATATATGTTTCTAACTTCATTATTTTATGCTCTTTCTGCTAATTTGTGCCTTTCGTACCTACCCTGATGTGTAGAATATGAAAACAACATATTTTGTTCTTACATTGAAAATATATATACAGGGTGCATCAAAATAAACCGTTGCAGAAGACAAGATAACACTTCGATTTCAGAAAGTTTTAAAAGTTTGATATAATTATGTAGTTTATCTTTGTGTTACGTAAAAATACACATATGTGATCCTCGGGTGTCATATGCAAGCAACCTAGTGGTGTGTCAGTGTAGGGAAATGCAGTGAAATATGCGTTATTTTGAAAAAAAGAATAAAATAGTACCAAAAATGATAGAGATTAAGGTACTTTGTTTCAGCCATAGGGACCCGGTTTCGCGACCGCTTTGAGAGAAGTGCTTGTACTCGAGTTTGAGCTATATTTCGTGAAAATATGTTAAATGGTTCATAAGATATAGACTAAAACACATCATAATACACGACAATTAGTAAAAATTCAATATGCACATAATGACATAATATATTGTTAGACGGTTGCCAGCCAACATTTTTACGTGAAATAAGAAAATTAAAACAAAATTGAATAGCTCCGTGGTAATTGGAATCAATTTTTGACAGAAGGTGTGCGTCATGTGATCTCATTGAAAAGGTAAGGGTTATAGTCGTTCATGTAGAATATATGTTTCTAACTTCATTATTTTATGCTCTTTCTGCTAATTTGTGCCTTTCGTACCTATCCTGATGTGTAGAATATGAAAACAACATATTTTGTTCTTACATTGAAAATATATATACAGGGTGCATCAAAATAAACCGTTGCAGAAGACAAGATAACACTTCGATTTCAGAAAGTTTTAAAAGTTTGATATAATTAGGTAGTTTCTCTTTGTGTTACGTAAAAATACACATATGTGATCCACGGGTGTCATATGCAAGCAACCTAGTGGTGTGTCAGTGTAGGGAAATGCAGTGAAATATGCGTTATTTTGAAAAAAAGAATAAAATAGTACCAAAAATGGTAGAGAATAAGGTACTTTGTTTCAGCCATAGGGACCCGGGTTCGCGACCGCTATGAGAGAAGTGCTTGTACTCGAGTTTGAGCTTTATTTCGTGAAAATATGTTAAATGGTTCTTAAGATATAGACCAAAACAGATTATAATACACGACAATTAGTAACAATTCAATATGCACTTAATGATATATAATATATTGTTAGACGGTTGCCAGCCAACATTTTTACGTGAAATAAGAAAATTAAAACAAAATTGAATAGCTCCGTGGTAATTGGAATCAATTTTTGACAGAAGGTGTGCGTCATGTGATCTCATTGAAAAGGTAAGGGTTATAGTCGTTCATGTAGAATATATGTTTCTAACTTCATTATTTTATGATCTTTCTGCTAATTTGTGCCTTTCGTACCTATCCTGATGTGTAGAATATGAAAACAACATATTTTGTTCTTACATTGAAAATATATATACAGGGTGCATCAAAATAAACATTTGCAGAAGACAAGATAACACTTCGATTTCAGAAAGTTTTAAAAGTTTGATATAATTAGGTAGTTTATCCTCGTGTTACGTAAAAATACACATATGTGATCCTCGGGTGTCATATGCAAGCAACCTAGTGGTGTGTCAGTGTAGGGAAATGCAGTGAAATATGCGTTATTTTGAAAAAAAGAATAAAATAGTACCAAAAATGGTAGAGAATAAGGTACTTTGTTTCAGCCATAGGGACCCAGGTTCGCGACCGCTATGAGAGAGGTGTTTGTACTCGAGTTTGAGCTTTATTTCGTGAAAATATCTTAAATGGTTCATAAGATATAGACTAAAACACATTATAATACACGACAATTAGTAACAATTCAATATGCACATAATGACATATAATATATTGTTAGACGGTTGCCAGCCAACATTTTTACGTGAAATAAGAAAATTAAAACAAAATTGAATAGCTCCGTGGTAATTGGAATCAATTTTTGACAGAAGGTGTGCGTCATGTGATCTCATTGAAAAGGTAAGGGTTATAGTCGTTCATGTAGAATATATGTTTCTAACTTCATTATTTTATGCTCTTTCTGCTAATTTGTGCCTTTCGTACCTATCCTGATGTGTAGAATATGAAAACAACATATTTTGTACTTACATTGAAAATATATATCCAGGTTGCATCAAAATAAACCGTTGCAGAAGACAAGATAACACTTCGATTTCAGAAAGTTTTAAAAGTTTGATATAATTAGGTAGTTTCTCTTTGTGTTACGTAAAAATACACATATGTGATCCTCGGGTGTCATATGCAAGCAACCTAGTGGTGTGTCAGTGTAGGGAAATGCAGTGAAATATGCGTTATTTTGAAAAAAAGAATAAATTAGTACCAAAAATAGTAGAGAATAAGGTACTTTGTTTCAGCCATAGGGACCCGGGTTCGCGACCGCTATGAGAGAAGTGCTTGTACTCGAGTTTGAGCTTTATTTCGTGAAAATATGTTAAATGGTTCATAAGATATAGACTAAAACACATTATAATACACGACAATTAGTAACAATTCAATATGCACATAATGACATATAATATATTGTTAGACGGTTGCCAGCCAACATTTTTACGTGAAATAAGAAAATTAAAACAAAATTGAATAGATCCGTGGTAATTGGAATCAATTTTTGACAGAAGGTGTGCGTCATGTGATCTCATTGAAAAGGTAAGGGTTATAGTCGTTCATGTAGAATATATGTTTCTAACTTCATTATTTTATGCTCTTTCTGCTAATTTGTGCCTTTCGTACCTATCCTGATGTGTAGAATATGAAAACAACATATTTTGTTCTTACATTGAAAATATATATACAGGTTACATCAAAATAAACCGTTGCAGAAGACAAGATAACACTTCGATTTCAGAAAGTTTTAAAAATTTGATATAATTAGGTAGTTTCTCGTTGTGTTACGTAAAAATACACATATGTGATCCTAGGGTGTCATATGCAAGGAACCTAGTTGTGTGTCGGTGTAAGAAAATGCAGTGAAATATGCGCTATTTTGAAAAAAAGAATAAAATAGTACCAAAAATGGTAGAGAATAAGGTACTTTGTTTCAGCCATAGGGACCCGGTTCGCGACCGCTATGAGAGAAGTGCTTGTACTCGAGTTTGAGCTTTATTTCGTGAAAATATGTTAAATGGTTCATAAGATATAGACTAAAACACATTATAATACACAACAATTAGTAACAATTCAATATGCACATAATGACATATAATATATTGTTAGACGGTTGCCAGCCAACATTTTTACGTGAAATAAGAGAATTAAAACAAAATTGAATAGCTCCGTGGTAATTGGAATCAATTTTTGACAGAAGGTGTGCGTCATGTGATCTCATTGAAAAGGTAAAGGTTATAGTCGTTCATGTAGAATATATGTTTCTAACTTCATTATTTTATGCTCTTTCTGCTAATTTGTGCCTTTCGTACCTATCCTGATGTGTAGAATATGAAAACAACATATTTTGTTCTTACATTGAAAATATATATACAGGGTGCATCAAAATAAACCGTTGCAGAAGACAAGATAACACTTCGATTTCAGAAAGTTTTAAAAGTTTGATATAATTAGGTAGTTTCTCTTTGTGTTACGTAAAAATACACATATGTGATCCTCGGGTGTCATATTCAAGCAACCTAGTGGTGTGTCAGTGTAGGGAAATGCAGTGAAATATGCGTTATTTTGAAAAAAAGAATAAAATAGTACCAAAAATGGTAGATAATAAGGTACTTTGTTTCAGCCATAGGGACCCGGGTTCGTGACCGCTATGAGAGAAGTGCTTGTACTCGAGTTTGAGCTTTATTTCGTGAAAATATGTTAAATGGTTCATAAGATATAGACTAAAACACATTATAATACACAACAATTAGTAACAATTCAATATGCACATAATGACATATAATATATTTTTAGACGGTTGCCAGCCAACATTTTTACGTGAAATAAGAAAATTAAAACAAAATTGAATAGCTCCGTGGTAATTGGAATCAATTTTTGACAGAAGGTGTGCGTCATGTGATCTCATTGAAAAAGTAAGGGTTATAGTCGTTCATGTAGAATACATGTTTCTAACTTCATTATTTTATGCTCTTTCTGCTAATTTGTGCCTTTCGTACCTATCCTGATGTGTAGAATATGAAAACAACATATTTTGTTCTTACATTGAAAATATATATACAGGGTGCATCAAAATAAACGGTTGCAGAAGACAAGATAACACTTCGATTTCAGAAAGTTTTAAAAGTTTGATATAATTAGGTAGTTTATCTTCGTGTTACGTAAAAATACACATATGTGATCCTCGGGTGTCATATGCAAGCAACCTAGTGGTGTGTCAGTGTAGGGAAATGCAGTGAAATATGCGTTATTTTGAAAAAAAGAATAAAATAGTACCAAAAATGGTAGAGAATAAGGTACTTTGTTTCAGCCATAGGGACCCAGGTTCGCGACCGCTATGAGAGATGTGCTTGTGCTCGAGTTTGAGCTATATTTCGTGAAAATATGTTAAATGGTTCTTAAGATATAGACCAAAACAGATTATAATACACGACAATTAGTAACAATTCAATATGCACATAATGACATATAATATATTGTTAGACGGTTGCCAGCCAACATTTTTACGTGAAATAAGTAAATTAAAACAAAATTGAATAGCTCCGTGGTAATTGGAATCAATTTTTGACAGAAGGTGTGCGTCATGTGATCTCATTGAAAAGGTAAAGGTTATAGTCGTTCATGTAGAATATATGTTTCTAACTTCATTATTTTATGCTCTTTCTGCTAATTTGTGCCTTTCGTACCTACCCTGATGTGTAGAATATGAAAACAACATATTTTGTTCTTACATTGAAAATATATATACAGGGTGCATCAAAATAAACCGTTGCAGAAGACAAGATAACACTTCGATTTCAGAAAGTTTTAAAAGTTTGATATAATTATGTAGTTTATCTTTGTGTTACGTAAAAATACACATATGTGATCCTCGCGTGTCATATGCAAGCAACCTAGTGGTGTGTCAGTGTAGGGAAATGCAGTGAAATATGCGTTATTTTGAAAAAAAGAATAAAATAGTACCAAAAATGGTAGAGATTAAGGTACTTTGTTTCAGCCATAGGGACCCGGTTTCGCGACCGCTTTGAGAGAAGTGCTTGTACTCGAGTTTGAGCTATATTTCGTGAAAATATGTTAAATGGTTCATAAGATATAGACTAAAACACATCATAATACACGACAATTAGTAACAATTCAATATGCACATAATGACATAATATATTGTTAGACGGTTGCCAGCCAACATTTTTACGTGAAATAAGAAAATTAAAACAAAATTGAATAGTTCCGTGGTAATTGGAATCAATTTTTGACAGAAGGTGTGCGTCATGTGATCTCATTGAAAAGGTAAGGGTTATAGTCGTTCATGTAGAATATATGTTTCTAACTTCATTATTTTATGCTCTTTCTGCTAATTTGTGCCTTTCGTACCTATCCTGATGTGTAGAATATGAAAACAACATATTTTGTTCTTACATTGAAAATATATATACAGGGTGCATCAAAATAAACCGTTGCAGAAGACAAGATAACACTTCGATTTCAGAAAGTTTTAAAAGTTTGATATAATTAGGTAGTTTCTCTTTGTGTTACGTAAAAATACACATATGTGATCCACGGGTGTCATATGCAGGCAACCTAGTGGTGTGTCAGTGTAGGGAAATGCAGTGAAATATGAGTTATTTTGAAAAAAAGAATAAAATAGTACCAAAAATGGTAGAGAATAAGGTACTTTGTTTCAGCCATAGGGACCCGGGTTCGCGACCGCTATGAGAGAAGTGCTTGTACTCGAGTTTGAGCTTTATTTCGTGAAAATATGTTAAATGGTTCTTAAGATATAGACCAAAACAGATTATAATACACGACAATTAGTAACAATTCAATATGCACTTAATGATATATAATATATTGTTAGACGGTTGCCAGCCAACATTTTTACGTGAAATAAGAAAATTAAAACAAAATTGAATAGCTCCGTGGTAATTGGAATCAATTTTTGACAGAAGGTGTGCGTCATGTGATCTCATTGAAAAGGTAAGGGTTATAGTCGTTCATGTAGAATATATGTTTCTAACTTCATTATTTTATGCTCTTTCTGCTAATTTGTGCCTTTCGTACCTATCCTGATGTGTAGAATATGAAAACAACATATTTTGTTCTTACATTGAAAATATATATACAGGGTGCATCAAAATAAACCTTTGCAGAAGACAAGATAACACTTCGATTTCAGAAAGTTTTAAAAGTTTGATATAATTAGGTAGTTTATCTTCGTGTTACGTAAAAATACACATATGTGATCCTCGGGTGTCATATGCAAGCAACCTAGTGGTGTGTCAGTGTAGGGAAATGCAGTGAAATATGCGTTATTTTGAAAAAAAGAATAAAATAGTACCTAAAATGGTAGAGAATAAGGTACTTTGTTTCAGCCATAGGGACCCAGGTTCGCGACCGCTATGAGAGAGGTGTTTGTACTCGAGTTTGAGCTTTATTTCGTGAAAATATCTTAAATGGTTCATAAGATATAGACTAAAACACATTATAATACACGACAATTAGTAACAATTCAATATGCACATAATGACATATAATATATTGTTAGACGGTTGCCAGCCAACATTTTTACGTGAAATAAGAAAATTAAAACAAAATTGAATAGCTCCGTGGTAATTGGAATCAATTTTTGACAGAAGGTGTGCGTCATGTGATCTCATTGAAAAGGTAAGGGTTATAGTCGTTCATGTAGAATATATGTTTCTAACTTCATTATTTTATGCTCTTTCTGCTAATTTGTGCCTTTCGTACCTATCCTGATGTGTAGAATATGAAAACAACATATTTTGTACTTACATTGAAAATATATATCCAGGTTGCATCAAAATAAACCGTTGCAGAAGACAAGATAACACTTCGATTTCAGAAAGTTTTAAAAGTTTGATATAATTAGGTAGTTTCTCTTTGTGTTACGTAAAAATACACATATGTGATCCTCGGGTGTCATATGCAAGCAACCTAGTGGTGTGTCAGTGTAGGGAAATGCAGTGAAATATGCGTTATTTTGAAAAAAAGAATAAATTAGTACCAAAAATAGTAGAGAATAAGGTACTTTGTTTCAGCCATAGGGACCCGGGTTCGCGACCGCTATGAGAGAAGTGCTTGTACTCGAGTTTGAGCTTTATTTCGTGAAAATATGTTAAATGGTTCATAAGATATAGACTAAAACACATTATAATACACGACAATTAGTAACAATTCAATATGCACATAATGACATATAATATATTGTTAGACGGTTGCCAGCCAACATTTTTACGTGAAATAAGAAAATTAAAACAAAATTGAATAGATCCGTGGTAATTGGAATCAATTTTTGACAGAAGGTGTGCGTCATGTGATCTCATTGAAAAGGTAAGGGTTATAGTCGTTCATGTAGAATATATGTTTCTAACTTCATTATTTTATGCTCTTTCTGCTAATTTGTGCCTTTCGTACCTATCCTGATGTGTAGAATATGAAAACAACATATTTTGTTCTTACATTGAAAATATATATACAGGTTACATCAAAATAAACCGTTGCAGAAGACAAGATAACACTTCGATTTCAGAAAGTTTTAAAAATTTGATATAATTAGGTAGTTTCTCGTTGTGTTACGTAAAAATACACATATGTGATCCTAGGGTGTCATATGCAAGGAACCTAGTTGTGTGTCGGTGTAAGAAAATGCAGTGAAATATGCGTTATTTTGAAAAAAAGAATAAAATAGTACCAAAAATGGTAGAGAATAAGGTACTTTGTTTCAGCCATAGGGACCCGGTTCGCGACCGCTATGAGAGAAGTGCTTGTACTCGAGTTTGAGCTTTATTTCGTGAAAATATGTTAAATGGTTCATAAGATATAGACTAAAACACATTATAATACACAACAATTAGTAACAATTCAATATGCACATAATGACATATAATATATTGTTAGACGGTTGCCAGCCAACATTTTTACGTGAAATAAGAGAATTAAAACAAAATTGAATAGCTCCGTGGTAATTGGAATCAATTTTTGACAGAAGGTGTGCGTCATGTGATCTCATTGAAAAGGTAAAGGTTATAGTCGTTCATGTAGAATATATGTTTCTAACTTCATTATTTTATGCTCTTTCTGCTAATTTGTGCCTTTCGTACCTATCCTGATGTGTAGAATATGAAAACAACATATTTTGTTCTTACATTGAAAATATATATACAGGGTGCATCAAAATAAACCGTTGCAGAAGACAAGATAACACTTCGATTTCAGAAAGTTTTAAAAGTTTGATATAATTAGGTAGTTTCTCTTTGTGTTACGTAAAAATACACATATGTGATCCTCGGGTGTCATATTCAAGCAACCTAGTGGTGTGTCAGTGTAGGGAAATGCAGTGAAATATGCGTTATTTTGAAAAAAAGAATAAAATAGTACCAAAAATGGTAGATAATAAGGTACTTTGTTTCAGCCATAGGGACCCGGCTTCGTGACCGCTATGAGAGAAGTGCTTGTACTCGAGTTTGAGCTTTATTTCGTGAAAATATGTTAAATGGTTCATAAGATATAGACTAAAACACATTATAATACACAACAATTAGTAACAATTCAATATGCACATAATGACATATAATATATTGTTAGACGGTTGCCAGCCAACATTTTTACGTGAAATAAGAAAATTAAAACAAAATTGAATAGCTCCGTGGTAATTGGAATCAATTTTTGACAGAAGGTGTGCGTCATGTGATCTCATTGAAAAAGTAAGGGTTATAGTCGTTCATGTAGAATACATGTTTCTAACTTCATTATTTTATGCTCTTTCTGCTAATTTGTGCCTTTCGTACCTATCCTGATGTGTAGAATATGAAAACAACATATTTTGTTCTTACATTGAAAATATATATACAGGGTGCATCAAAATAAACGGTTGCAGAAGACAAGATAACACTTCGATTTCAGAAAGTTTTAAAAGTTTGATATAATTAGGTAGTTTATCTTCGTGTTACGTAAAAATACACATATGTGATCCTCGGGTGTCATATGCAAGCAACCTAGTGGTGTGTCAGTGTAGGGAAATGCAGTGAAATATGCGTTATTTTGAAAAAAAGAATAAAATAGTACCAAAAATGGTAGAGAATAAGGTACTTTGTTTCAGCCATAGGGACCCAGGTTCGCGACCGCTATGAGAGATGTGCTTGTGCTCGAGTTTGAGCTTTATTTCATGAAAATATGTTAAATGGTTCATAAGATATAGACTAAAACACATTATAATACACGACAATTAGTAACAATTCAATATGCACATAATGACATATAATATATTGTTAGACGGTTGCCAGCCAACATTTTTACGTGAAATAAGAAAATTAAAACAAAATTGAATAGCTCCGTGGTAATTGGAATCAATTTTTGACAGAAGGTGTGCGTCATGTGATCTCATTGAAAAGGTAAGGGTTATAGTCGTTCATGTAGAATATATGTTTCTAACTTCATTATTTTATGCTCTTTCTGCTAATTTGTGCCTTTCGTACCTATCCTGATGTGCAGAATATGAAAACAACATATTTTGTTCTTACATTGAAAATATATATCCAGGTTGCATCAAAATAAACCGTTGCAGAAGACAAGATAACACTTCGATTTCAGAAAGTTTTAAAAGTTTGATATAATTAGGTAGTTTCTCTTTGTGTTACGTAAAAATACACATATGTGATCCTCGGGTGTCATATGCAAGCAACCTAGTGGTGTGTCAGTGTAGGGAAATGCAGTGAAATATGCGTTATTTTGAAAAAAAGAATAAAATAGTACCAAAAATGGTAGAGAATAAGGTACTTTGTTTCAGCCATAGGGACCCGGGTTCGCGACCGCTATGAGAGAAGTGCTTGTACTCGAGTTTGAGCTTTATTTCGTGAAAATATGTTAAATGGTTCATAAGATATAGACTAAAACACATTATAATACACGACAATTAGTAACAATTCAATATGCACATAATGACATATAATATATTGTTAGACGGTTGCCAGCCAACATTTTTACGTGAAATAAGAAAATTAAAACAAAATTGAATAGCTCCGTGGTAATTGGAATCAATTTATGACAGAAGGTGTGCGTCATGTGATCTCATTGAAAAGGTAAGGGTTATAGTCGTTCATGTAGAATATATGTTTCTAACTTCATTATTTTATGCTCTTTCTGCTAATTTGTGCCTTTCGTACCTATCCTGATGTGTAGAATATGAAAACAACATATTTTGTTCTTACATTGAAAATATATATACAGGTTACATCAAAATAAACCGTTGCAGAAGACAAGATAACACTTCGATTTCAGAAAGTTTTAAAAATTTGATATAATTAGGTAGTTTCTCGTTGTGTTACGTAAAAATACACATATGTGATCCACGGGTGTCATATGCAAGCAACCTAGTGGTGTGTCAGTGTAGGGAAATGCAGTGAAATATGCGTTATTTTGAAAAAAAGAATAAAATAGTACCAAAAATGGTAGAGAATAAGGTACTTTGTTTCAGCCATAGGGACCCGGGTTCGCGACCGCTATGAGAGAAGTGCTTGTACTCGAGTTTGAGCTTTATTTCGTGAAAATATGTTAAATGGTTCTTAAGATATAGACCAAAACAGATTATAATACACGACAATTAGTAACAATTCAATATGCCCATAATGATATATAATATATTGTTAGACGGTTGCCAGCCAACATTTTTACGTGAAATAAGAAAATTAAAACAAAATTGAATAGCTCCGTGGTAATTGGAATCAATTTTTGACAGAAGGTGTGCGTCATGTGATCTCATTGAAAAGGTAAGGGTTATAGTCGTTCATGTAGAATATATGTTTCTAACTTCATTATTTTATGCTCTTTCTGCTAATTTGTGCCTTTCGTACCTATCCTGATGTGTAGAATATGAAAACAACATATTTTGTTCTTACATTGAAAATATATATACAGGGTGCATCAAAATAAACCGTTGCAGAAGACAAGATAACACTTCGATTTCTGAAAGTTTTAAAAGTTTGATATAATTAGGTAGTTTATCTTCGTGTTACGTAAAAATACACATATGTGATCCTCGGGTGTCATATGCAAGCAACCTAGTGGTGTGTCAGTGTAGGGAAATGCAGTGAAATATGCGTTATTTTGAAAAAAAGAATAAAATAGTACCAAAAATGGTAGAGAATAAGGTACTTTGTTTCAGCCATAGGGACCCAGGTTCGCGACCGCTATGAGAGAGGTGCTTGTGCTCGAGTTTGAGCTTTATTTCATGAAAATATGTTAAATGGTTCATAAGATATAGACTAAAACACATTATAATACACGACAATTAGTAACAATTCAATATGCACATAATGACATATAATATATTGTTAGACGGTTGCCAGCCAACATTTTTACGTGAAATAAGAAAATTAAAACAAAATTGAATAGCTCCGTGGTAATTGGAATCAATTTTTGACAGAAGGTGTGCGTCATGTGATCTCATTGAAAAGGTAAGGGTTATAGTCGTTCATGTAGAATATATGTTTCTAACTTCATTATTTTATGCTCTTTCTGCTAATTTGTGCCTTTCGTACCTATCCTGATGTGCAGAATATGAAAACAACATATTTTGTTCTTACATTGAAAATATATATACAGGGTGCATCAAAATAAACCGTTGCAGAAGACAAGATAACACTTCGATTTCAGAAAGTTTTAAAAGTTTGATATAATTAGGTAGTTTCTCTTTGTGTTACGTAAAAATACACATATGTGATCCTCGGGTGTCATATGCAAGCAACCTAGTGGTGTGTCAGTGTAGGGAAATGCAGTGAAATATGCGTTATTTTGAAAAAAAGAATAAAATAGTACCAAAAATGGTAGAGAATAAGGTACTTTGTTTCAGCCATAGGGACCCGGGTTCGCGACCGCTATGAGAGAAGTGCTTGTACTCGAGTTTGAGTTTTATTTCGTGAAAATATGTTAAATGGTTCATAAGATATAGACTAAAACACATTATAATACACGACAATTAGTAACAATTCAATATGCACATAATGACATATAATATATTGTTAGACGGTTGCCAGCCAACATTTTTACGTGAAATAAGAAAATTAAAACAAAATTGAATAGCTCCGTGGTAATTGGAATCAATTTATGACAGAAGGTGTGCGTCATGTGATCTCATTGAAAAGGTAAGGGTTATAGTCGTTCATGTAGAATATATGTTTCTAACTTCATTATTTTATGCTCTTTCTGCTAATTTGTGCCTTTCGTACCTATCCTGATGTGTAGAATATGAAAACAACATATTTTGTTCTTACATTGAAAATATATATACAGGTTACATCAAAATAAACCGTTGCAGAAGACAAGATAACACTTCGATTTCAGAAAGTTTTAAAAATTTGATATAATTAGGTAGTTTCTCGTTGTGTTACGTAAAAATACACATATGTGATCCACGGGTGTCATATGCAAGCAACCTAGTGGTGTGTCAGTGTAGGGAAATGCTGTGAAATATGCGTTATTTTGAAAAAAAGAATAAAATAGTACCAAAAATGGTAGAGAATAAGGTACTTTGTTTCAGCCATAGGGACCCGGGTTCGCGACCGCTATGAGAGAAGTGCTTGTACTCGAGTTTGAGCTTTATTTCGTGAAAATATGTTAAATGGTTCTTAAGATATAGACCAAAACAGATTATAATACACGACAATTAGTAACAATTCAATATGCACATAATGATATATAATATATTGTTAGACGGTTGCCAGCCAACATTTTTACGTGAAATAAGAAAATTAAAACAAAATTGAATAGCTCCGTGGTAATTGGAATCAATTTTTGACAGAAGGTGTGCGTCATGTGATCTCATTGAAAAGGTAAGGGTTATAGTCGTTCATGTAGAATATATGTTTCTAACTTCATTATTTTATGCTCTTTCTGCTAATTTGTGCCTTTCGTACCTATCCTGATGTGTAGAATATGAAAACAACATATTTTGTTCTTACATTGAAAATATATATACAGGGTGCATCAAAATAAACCGTTGCAGAAGACAAGATAACACTTCGATTTCAGAAAGTTTTAAAAGTTTGATATAATTAGGTAGTTTATCTTCGTGTTACGTAAAAATACACATATGTGATCCTCGGGTGTCATATGCAAGCAACCTAGTGGTGTGTCAGTGTAGGGAAATGCAGTGAAATATGCGTTATTTTGAAAAAAAGAATAAAATAGTACCAAAAATGGTAGAGAATAAGGTACTTTGTTTCAGCCATAGGGACCCAGGTTCGCGACCGCTATGAGAGAGGTGTTTGTACTCGAGTTTGAGCTTTATTTCGTGAAAATATCTTAAATGGTTCATAAGATATAGACTAAAACACATTATAATACACGACAATTAGTAACAATTCAATATGCACATAATGACATATAATATATTGTTAGACGGTTGCCAGCCAACATTTTTACGTGAAATAAGAAAATTAAAACAAAATTGAATAGCTCCGTGGTAATTGGAATCAATTTTTGACAGAAGGTGTGCGTCATGTGATCTCATTGAAAAGGTAAGGGTTATAGTCGTTCATGTAGAATATATGTTTCTAACTTCATTATTTTATGCTCTTTCTGCTAATTTGTGCCTTTCGTACCTATCCTGATGTGTAGAATATGAAAACAACATATTTTGTACTTACATTGAAAATATATATCCAGGTTGCATCAAAATAAACCGTTGCAGAAGACAAGATAACACTTCGATTTCAGAAAGTTTTAAAAGTTAGATATAATTAGGTAGTTTCTCTTTATGTTACGTAAAAATACACATATGTGATCCTCGGGTGTCATATGCAAGCAACCTAGTGGTGTGTCAGTGTAGGGAAATGCAGTGAAATATGCGTTATTTTGAAAAAAAGAATAAATTAGTACCAAAAATTGTAGAGAATAAGGTACTTTGTTTCAGCCATAGGGACCCGGGTTCGCGACCGCTATGAGAGAAGTGCTTGTACTCGAGTTTGAGCTTTATTTCGTGAAAATATGTTAAATGGTTCATAAGATATAGACTAAAACACATTATAATACACGACAATTAGTAACAATTCTATATGCACATAATGACATATAATATATTGTTAGACGGTTGCCAGCCAACATTTTTACGTGAAATAATAAAATTAAAACAAAATTGAATAGCTCCGTGGTAATTGGAATCAATTTTTGACAGAAGGTGTGCGTCATGTGATCTCATTGAAAAGGTAAGGGTTATAGTCGTTCATGTAGAATATATGTTTCTAACTTCATTATTTTATGCTCTTTCTGCTAATTTGTGCCTTTCGTACCTATCCTGATGTGTAGAATATGAAAACAACATATTTTGTTCTTACATTGAAAATATATATACAGGTTACATCAAAATAAACCGTTGCAGAAGACAAGATAACACTTCGATTTCAGAAAGTTTTAAAAGTTTGATATAATTAGGTAGTTTCTCGTTGTGTTACGTAAAAATACACATATGTGATCCTCGGGTGTCATATGCAAGCAACCTAGTGGTGTGTCAGTTTAGGGAAATGCAGTGAAATATGCGTTATTTTGAAAAAAAAAAGGATAAAATAGTACAAAAAATGGTAGAGAATAAGGTACTTTGTTTCAGCCATAGGGACGCGGGTTCGCGACCGCTATGAGAGAAGTGCTTGTACTCGAGTTTGAGCTTTATTTCGTGAAAATATGTTAAATGGTTCTTAAGATATAGACCAAAACAGATTATAATACACGACAATTAGTAACAATTCAATAAGCACATAATGACATATAATATATTGTTAGACGGTTGCCAGCCAACATTTTTACGTGAAATAAGAAAATTAAAACAAAATTGAATAGATCCGTGGTAATTGGAATCAATTTTTGACAGAAGGTGTGCGTCATGTGATCTCATTGAAAAGGTAAGGGTTATAGTCGTTCATGTAGAATATATGTTTCTAACTTCAATTTTTTATGCTCTTTCTGCTAATTTGTGCCTTTCGTACCTATCCTGATGTGTAGAATATGAAAACAACATATTTTGTTCTTACATTGAAAATATATATACAGGTTACATCAAAATAAACCGTTGCAGAAGACAAGATAACACTTCGATTTCAGAAAGTTTTAAAAATTTGATATAATTAGGTAGTTTCTCGTTGTGTTACGTAAAAATACACATATGTGATCCACGGGTGTCATATGCAAGCAACCTAGTGGTGTGTCAGTGTAGGGAAATGCAGTGAAATATGCGTTATTTTGAAAAAAAGAATAAAATAGTACCAAAAATGGTAGAGAATAAGGTACTTTGTTTCAGCCATAGGGACCCGGGTTCGCGACCGCTATGAGAGAAGTGCTTGTACTCGAGTTTGAGCTTTATTTCGTGAAAATATGTTAAATGGTTCTTAAGATATAGACCAAAACAGATTATAATACACGACAATTAGTAACAATTCAATATGCCCATAATGATATATAATATATTGTTAGACGGTTGCCAGCCAACATTTTTACGTGAAATAAGAAAATTAAAACAAAATTGAATAGCTCCGTGGTAATTGGAATCAATTTTTGACAAAGGTGTGCGTCATGTGATCTCATTGAAAAGGTAAGGGTTATAGTCGTTCATGTAGAATATATGTTTCTAACTTCATTATTTTATGCTCTTTCTGCTAATTTGTGCCTTTCGTACCTATCCTGATGTGTAGAATATGAAAACAACATATTTTGTTCTTACATTGAAAATATATATACAGGGTGCATCAAAATAAACCGTTGCAGAAGACAAGATAACACTTCGATTTCTGAAAGTTTTAAAAGTTTGATATAATTAGGTAGTTTATCTTCGTGTTACGTAAAAATACACATATGTGATCCTCGGGTGTCATATGCAAGCAACCTAGTGGTGTGTCAGTGTAGGGAAATGCAGTGAAATATGCGTTATTTTGAAAAAAAGAATAAAATAGTACCAAAAATGGTAGAGAATAAGGTACTTTGTTTCAGCCATAGGGACCCAGGTTCGCGACCGCTATGAGAGAGGTGCTTGTGCTCGAGTTTGAGCTTTATTTCATGAAAATATGTTAAATGGTTCATAAGATATAGACTAAAACACATTATAATACACGACAATTAGTAACAATTCAATATGCACATAATGACATATAATATATTGTTAGACGGTTGCCAGCCAACATTTTTACGTGAAATAAGAAAATTAAAACAAAATTGAATAGCTCCGTGGTAATTGGAATCAATTTTTGACAGAAGGTGTGCGTCATGTGATCTCATTGAAAAGGTAAGGGTTATAGTCGTTCATGTAGAATATATGTTTCTAACTTCATTATTTTATGCTCTTTCTGCTAATTTGTGCCTTTCGTACCTATCCTGATGTGCAGAATATGAAAACAACATATTTTGTTCTTACATTGAAAATATATATCCAGGTTGCATCAAAATAAACCGTTGCAGAAGACAAGATAACACTTCGATTTCAGAAAGTTTTAAAAGTTTGATATAATTAGGTAGTTTCTCTTTGTGTTACGTAAAAATACACATATGTGATCCTCGGGTGTCATATGCAAGCAACCTAGTGGTGTGTCAGTGTAGGGAAATGCAGTGAAATATGCGTTATTTTGAAAAAAAGAATAAAATAGTACCAAAAATGGTAGAGAATAAGGTACTTTGTTTCAGCCATAGGGACCCGGGTTCGCGACCGCTATGAGAGAAGTGCTTGTACTCGAGTTTGAGTTTTATTTCGTGAAAATATGTTAAATGGTTCATAAGATATAGACTAAAACACATTATAATACACGACAATTAGTAACAATTCAATATGCACATAATGACATATAATATATTGTTAGACGGTTGCCAGCCAACATTTTTACGTGAAATAAGAAAATTAAAACAAAATTGAATAGCTCCGTGGTAATTGGAATCAATTTATGACAGAAGGTGTGCGTCATGTGATCTCATTGAAAAGGTAAGGGTTATAGTCGTTCATGTAGAATATATGTTTCTAACTTCATTATTTTATGCTCTTTCTGCTAATTTGTGCCTTTCGTACCTATCCTGATGTGTAGAATATGAAAACAACATATTTTGTTCTTACGTTGAAAATATATATACAGGTTACATCAAAATAAACCGTTGCAGAAGACAAGATAACACTTCGATTTCAGAAAGTTTTAAAAATTTGATATAATTAGGTAGTTTCTCGTTGTGTTACGTAAAAATACACATATGTGATCCACGGGTGTCATATGCAAGCAACCTAGTGGTGTGTCAGTGTAGGGAAATGCTGTGAAATATGCGTTATTTTGAAAAAAAGAATAAAATAGTACCAAAAATGGTAGAGAATAAGGTACTTTGTTTCAGCCATAGGGACCCGGGTTCGCGACCGCTATGAGAGAAGTGCTTGTACTCGAGTTTGAGCTTTATTTCGTGAAAATATGTTAAATGGTTCTTAAGATATAGACCAAAACAGATTATAATACACGACAATTAGTAACAATTCAATATGCACATAATGATATATAATATATTGTTAGACGGTTGCCAGCCAACATTTTTACGTGAAATAAGAAAATTAAAACAAAATTGAATAGCTCCGTGGTAATTGGAATCAATTTTTGACAGAAGGTGTGCGTCATGTGATCTCATTGAAAAGGTAAGGGTTATAGTCGTTCATGTAGAATATATGTTTCTAACTTCATTATTTTATGCTCTTTCTGCTAATTTGTGCCTTTCGTACCTATCCTGATGTGTAGAATATGAAAACAACATATTTTGTTCTTACATTGAAAATATATATACAGGGTGCATCAAAATAAACCGTTGCAGAAGACAAGATAACACTTCGATTTCTGAAAGTTTTAAAAGTTTGATATAATTAGGTAGTTTATCTTCGTGTTACGTAAAAATACACATATGTGATCCTCGGGTGTCATATGCAAGCAACCTAGTGGTGTGTCAGTGTAGGGAAATGCAGTGAAATATGCGTTATTTTGAAAAAAAGAATAAAATAGTACCAAAAATGGTAGAGAATAAGGTACTTTGTTTCAGCCATAGGGACCCAGGTTCGCGACCGCTATGAGAGAGGTGCTTGTGCTCGAGTTTGAGCTTTATTTCATGAAAATATGTTAAATGGTTCATAAGATATAGACTAAAACACATTATAATACACGACAATTAGTAACAATTCAATATGCACATAATGACATATAATATATTGTTAGACGGTTGCCAGCCAACATTTTTACGTGAAATAAGAAAATTAAAACAAAATTGAATAGCTCCGTGGTAATTGGAATCAATTTTTGACAGAAGGTGTGCGTCATGTGATCTCATTGAAAAGGTAAGGGTTATAGTCGTTCATGTAGAATATATGTTTCTAACTTCATTATTTTATGCTCTTTCTGCTAATTTGTGCCTTTCGTACCTATCCTGATGTGCAGAATATGAAAACAACATATTTTGTTCTTACATTGAAAATATATATCCAGGTTGCATCAAAATAAACCGTTGCAGAAGACAAGATAACACTTCGATTTCAGAAAGTTTTAAAAGTTTGATATAATTAGGTAGTTTCTCTTTGTGTTACGTAAAAATACACATATGTGATCCTCGGGTGTCATATGCAAGCAACCTAGTGGTGTGTCAGTGTAGGGAAATGCAGTGAAATATGCGTTATTTTGAAAAAAAGAATAAAATAGTACCAAAAATGGTAGAGAATAAGGTACTTTGTTTCAGCCATAGGGACCCGGGTTCGCGACCGCTATGAGAGAAGTGCTTGTACTCGAGTTTGAGTTTTATTTCGTGAAAATATGTTAAATGGTTCATAAGATATAGACTAAAACACATTATAATACACGACAATTAGTAACAATTCAATATGCACATAATGACATATAATATATTGTTAGACGGTTGCCAGCCAACATTTTTACGTGAAATAAGAAAATTAAAACAAAATTGAATAGCTCCGTGGTAATTGGAATCAATTTATGACAGAAGGTGTGCGTCATGTGATCTCATTGAAAAGGTAAGGGTTATAGTCGTTCATGTAGAATATATGTTTCTAACTTCATTATTTTATGCTCTTTCTGCTAATTTGTGCCTTTCGTACCTATCCTGATGTGTAGAATATGAAAACAACATATTTTGTTCTTACACTGAAAATATATATACAGGTTACATCAAAATAAACCGTTGCAGAAGACAAGATAACACTTCGATTTCAGAAAGTTTTAAAAATTTGATATAATTAGGTAGTTTCTCGTTGTGTTACGTAAAAATACACATATGTGATCCACGGGTGTCATATGCAAGCAACCTAGTGGTGTGTCAGTGTAGGGAAATGCTGTGAAATATGCGTTATTTTGAAAAAAAGAATAAAATAGTACCAAAAATGGTAGAGAATAAGGTACTTTGTTTCAGCCATAGGGACCCGGGTTCGCGACCGCTATGAGAGAAGTGCTTGTACTCGAGTTTGAGCTTTATTTCGTGAAAATATGTTAAATGGTTCTTAAGATATAGACCAAAACAGATTATAATACACGACAATTAGTAACAATTCAATATGCACATAATGATATATAATATATTGTTAGACGGTTGCCAGCCAACATTTTTACGTGAAATAAGAAAATTAAAACAAAATTGAATAGCTCCGTGGTAATTGGAATCAATTTTTGACAGAAGGTGTGCGTCATGTGATCTCATTGAAAAGGTAAGGGTTATAGTAGTTCATGTAGAATATATGTTTCTAACTTCATTATTTTATGCTCTTTCTGCTAATTTGTGCCTTTCGTACCTATCCTGATGTGTAGAATATGAAAACAACATATTTTGTTCTTACATTGAAAATATATATACAGGGTGCATCAAAATAAACCGTTGCAGAAGACAAGATAACACTTCGATTTCAGAAAGTTTTAAAAGTTTGATATAATTAGGTAGTTTATCTTCGTGTTACGTAAAAATACACATATGTGATCCTCGGGTGTCATATGCAAGCAACCTAGTGGTGTGTCAGTGTAGGGAAATGCAGTGAAATATGCGTTATTTTGAAAAAAAGAATAAAATAGTACCAAAAATGGTAGAGAATAAGGTACTTTGTTTCAGCCATAGGGACCCAGGTTCGCGACCGCTATGAGAGAGGTGTTTGTACTCGAGTTTGAGCTTTATTTCGTGAAAATATCTTAAATGGTTCATAAGATATAGACTAAAACACATTATAATACACGACAATTAGTAACAATTCAATATGCACATAATGACATATAATATATTGTTAGACGGTTGCCAGCCAACATTTTTACGTGAAATAAGAAAATTAAAACAAAATTGAATAGCTCCGTGGTAATTGGAATCAATTTTTGACAGAAGGTGTGCGTCATGTGATCTCATTGAAAAGGTAAGGGTTATAGTCGTTCATGTAGAATATATGTTTCTAACTTCATTATTTTATGCTCTTTCTGCTAATTTGTGCCTTTCGTACCTATCCTGATGTGTAGAATATGAAAACAACATATTTTGTACTTACATTGAAAATATATATCCAGGTTGCATCAAAATAAACCGTTGCAGAAGACAAGATAACACTTCGATTTCAGAAAGTTTTAAAAGTTAGATATAATTAGGTAGTTTCTCTTTATGTTACGTAAAAATACACATATGTGATCCTCGGGTGTCATATGCAAGCAACCTAGTGGTGTGTCAGTGTAGGGAAATGCAGTGAAATATGCGTTATTTTGAAAAAAAGAATAAATTAGTACCAAAAATTGTAGAGAATAAGGTACTTTGTTTCAGCCATAGGGACCCGGGTTCGCGACCGCTTTGAGAGAAGTGCTTGTACTCGAGTTTGAGCTTTATTTCGTGAAAATATGTTAAATGGTTCATAAGATATAGACTAAAACACATTATAATACACGACAATTAGTAACAATTCTATATGCACATAATGACATATAATATATTGTTAGACGGTTGCCAGCCAACATTTTTACGTGAAATAAGAAAATTAAAACAAAATTGAATAGCTCCGTGGTAATTGGAATCAATTTTTGACAGAAGGTGTGCGTCATGTGATCTCATTGAAAAGGTAAGGGTTATAGTCGTTCATGTAGAATATATGTTTCTAACTTCATTATTTTATGCTCTTTCTGCTAATTTGTGCCTTTCGTACCTATCCTGATGTGTAGAATATGAAAACAACATATTTTGTTCTTACATTGAAAATATATATACAGGTTACATCAAAATAAACCGTTGCAGAAGACAAGATAACACTTCGATTTCAGAAAGTTTTAAAAGTTTGATATAATTAGGTAGTTTCTCGTTGTGTTACGTAAAAATACACATATGTGATCCTCGGGTGTCATATGCAAGCAACCTAGTGGTGTGTCAGTTTAGGGAAATGCAGTGAAATATGCGTTATTTTGAAAAAAAAAAGGATAAAATAGTACAAAAAATGGTAGAGAATAAGGTACTTTGTTTCAGCCATAGGGACGCGGGTTCGCGACCGCTATGAGAGAAGTGCTTGTACTCGAGTTTGAGCTTTATTTCGTGAAAATATGTTAAATGGTTCTTAAGATATAGACCAAAACAGATTATAATACACGACAATTAGTAACAATTCAATAAGCACATAATGACATATAATATATTGTTAGACGGTTGCCAGCCAACATTTTTACGTGAAATAAGAAAATTAAAACAAAATTGAATAGATCCGTGGTAATTGGAATCAATTTTTGACAGAAGGTGTGCGTCATGTGATCTCATTGAAAAGGTAAGGGTTATAGTCGTTCATGTAGAATATATGTTTCTAACTTCAATTTTTTATGCTCTTTCTGCTAATTTGTGCCTTTCGTACCTATCCTGATGTGTAGAATATGAAAACAACATATTTTGTTCTTACATTGAAAATATATATACAGGGTGCATCAAAATAAACCGTTGCAGAAGACAAGATAACACTTCGATTTCAGAAAGTTTTAAAAGTTTGATATAATTAGGTAGTTTCTCTTTGTGTTACGTAAAAATACACATATGTGATCCTCGGGTGTCATATGCAAGCAACCTAGTGGTGTGTCAGTGTAGGGAAATGCAGTGAAATATGCGTTATTTTAAAAAAAAAGGATAAAATAGTACAAAAAATGGTAGAGAATAAGGTACTTTGTTTCAGCCATAGGGACCGGGTTCGCGACCGCTATGAGAGAAGTGCTTGTACTCGAGTTTGAGCTTTATTTCGTGAAAATATGTTAAATGGTTCTTAAGATATAGACCAAAACAGATTATAATACACGACAATTAGTAACAATTCAATATGCACATAATGACATATAATATATTGTTAGACGGTTGCCAGCCAACATTTTTACGTGAAATAAGAAAATTAAAACAAAATTGAATAGCTCCGTGGTAATTGGAATCAATTTTTGACAGAAGGTGTGCGTCATGTGATCTCATTGAAAAGGTAAGGGTTATAGTCGTTCATGTAGAATATATGTTTCTAACTTCATTATTTTATGCTCTTTCTGCTAATTTGTGCCTTTCGTACCTATCCTGATGTGTAGAATATGAAAACAACATATTTTGTTCTTACATTGAAAATATATATACAGGGTGCATCAAAATAAACCGTTGCAGAAGACAAGATAACACTTCGATTTCAGAAAGTTTTAAAAGTTTGATATAATTAGGTAGTTTCTCTTTGTGTTACGTAAAAATACACATATGTGATCCACGGGTGTCATATGCAAGCAACCTAGTGGTGTGTCAGTGTAGGGAATGCAGTGAAATATGCGTTATTTTGAAAAAAAGAATAAAATAGTACCAAAAATGGTAGAGAATAAGGTACTTTGTTTCAGCCATAGGTACCCAGGTTCGCGACCGCTATGAGAGAGGTGTTTGTACTCGAGTTTGAGCTTTATTTCGTGAAAATATCTTAAATGGTTCATAAGATATAGACTAAAACACATTATAATACACGACAATTAGTAACAATTCAATATGCACATAATGACATATAATATATTGTTAGACGGTTGCCAGCCAACATTTTTACGTGAAATAAGAAAATTAAAACAAAATTGAATAGCTCCGTGGTAATTGGAATCAATTTTTGACAGAAGGTGTGCGTCATGTGATCTCATTGAAAAGGTAAGGGTTATAGTCGTTCATGTAGAATATATGTTTCTAACTTCATTATTTTATGCTCTTTCTGCTAATTTGTGCCTTTCGTACCTATCCTGATGTGTAGAATATGAAAACAACATATTTTGTACTTACATTGAAAATATATATCCAGGTTGCATCAAAATAAACCGTTGCAGAAGACAAGATAACACTTCGATTTCAGAAAGTTTTAAAAGTTTGATATAATTAGGTAGTTTCTCGTTGTGTTACGTAAAAATACACATATGTGATCCTCGGGTGTCATATGCAAGCAACCTAGTGGTGTGTCAGTTTAGGGAAATGCAGTGAAATATGCGTTATTTTGAAAAAAAAAAGGATAAAATAGTACAAAAAATGGTAGAGAATAAGGTACTTTGTTTCAGCCATAGGGACGCGGGTTCGCGACCGCTATGAGAGAAGTGCTTGTACTCGAGTTTGAGCTTTATTTCGTGAAAATATGTTAAATGGTTCTTAAGATATAGACCAAAACAGATTATAATACACGACAATTAGTAACAATTCAATAAGCACATAATGACATATAATATATTGTTAGACGGTTGCCAGCCAACATTTTTACGTGAAATAAGAAAATTAAAGCAAAAATTGAATAGATCCGTGGTAATTGGAATCAATTTTTGACAGAAGGTGTGCGTCATGTGATCTCATTGAAAAGGTAAGGGTTATAGTCGTTCATGTAGAATATATGTTTCTAACTTCAATTTTTTATGCTCTTTCTGCTAATTTGTGCCTTTCGTACCTATCCTGATGTGTAGAATATGAAAACAACATATTTTGTTCTTACATTGAAAATATATATACAGGGTGCATCAAAATAAACCGTTGCAGAAGACAAGATAACACTTCGATTTCAGAAAGTTTTAAAAGTTTGATATAATTAGGTAGTTTCTCTTTGTGTTACGTAAAAATACACATATGTGATCCTCGGGTGTCATATGCAAGCAACCTAGTGGTGTGTCAGTGTAGGGAAATGCAGTGAAATATGCGTTATTTTAAAAAAAAAGGATAAAATAGTACAAAAAATGGTAGAGAATAAGGTACTTTGTTTCAGCCATAGGGACCGGGTTCGCGACCGCTATGAGAGAAGTGCTTGTACTCGAGTTTGAGCTTTATTTCGTGAAAATATGTTAAATGGTTCTTAAGATATAGACCAAAACAGATTATAATACACGACAATTAGTAACAATTCAATATGCACATAATGACATATAATATATTGTTAGACGGTTGCCAGCCAACATTTTTACGTGAAATAAGAAAATTAAAACAAAATTGAATAGCTCCGTGGTAATTGGAATCAATTTTTGACAGAAGGTGTGCGTCATGTGATCTCATTGAAAAGGTAAGGGTTATAGTCGTTCATGTAGAATATATGTTTCTAACTTCATTATTTTATGCTCTTTCTGCTAATTTGTGCCTTTCGTACCTATCCTGATGTGTAGAATATGAAAACAACATATTTTGTTCTTACATTGAAAATATATATACAGGGTGCATCAAAATAAACCGTTGCAGAAGACAAGATAACACTTCGATTTCAGAAAGTTTTAAAAGTTTGATATAATTAGGTAGTTTCTCTTTGTGTTACGTAAAAATACACATATGTGATCCACGGGTGTCATATGCAAGCAACCTAGTGGTGTGTCAGTGTAGGGAAATGCAGTGAAATATGCGTTATTTTGAAAAAAAGAATAAAATAGTACCAAAAATGGTAGAGAATAAGGTACTTTGTTTCAGCCATAGGGACCCGGGTTCGCGACCGCTATGAGAGAAGTGCTTGTACTCGAGTTTGAGCTTTATTTCGTGAAAATATGTTAAATGGTTCTTAAGATATAGACCAAAACAGATTATAATACACGACAATTAGTAACAATTCAATATGCACTTAATGATATATAATATATTGTTAGACGGTTGCCAGCCAACATTTTTACGTGAAATAAGAAAATTAAAACAAAATTGAATAGCTCCGTGGTAATTGGAATCAATTTTTGACAGAAGGTGTGCGTCATGTGATCTCATTGAAAAGGTAAGGGTTATAGTCGTTCATGTAGAATATATGTTTCTAACTTCATTATTTTATGCTCTTTCTGCTAATTTGTGCCTTTCGTACCTATCCTGATGTGTAGAATATGAAAACAACATATTTTGTTCTTACATTGAAAATATATATACAGGGTGCATCAAAATAAACCGTTGCAGAAGACAAGATAACACTTCGATTTCAGAAAGTTTTAAAAGTTTGATATAATTAGGTAGTTTCTCTTCGTGTTACGTAAAAATACACATATGTGATCCTCGGGTGTCATATGCAAGCAACCTAGTGGTGTGTCAGTGTAGGGAAATGCAGTGAAATATGCGTTATTTTGAAAAAAAGAATAAAATAGTACCAAAAATGGTAGAGAATAAGGTACTTTGTTTCAGCCATAGGTACCCAGGTTCGCGACCGCTATGAGAGAGGTGTTTGTACTCGAGTTTGAGCTTTATTTCGTGAAAATATCTTAAATGGTTCATAAGATATAGACTAAAACACATTATAATACACGACAATTAGTAACAATTCAATATGCACATAATGACATATAATATATTGTTAGACGGTTGCCAGCCAACATTTTTACGTGAAATAAGAAAATTAAAACAAAATTGAATAGCTCCGTGGTAATTGGAATCAATTTTTGACAGAAGGTGTGCGTCATGTGATCTCATTGAAAAGGTAAGGGTTATAGTCGTTCATGTAGAATATATGTTTCTAACTTCATTATTTTATGCTCTTTCTGCTAATTTGTGCCTTTCGTACCTATCCTGATGTGTAGAATATGAAAACAACATATTTTGTACTTACATTGAAAATATATATCCAGGTTGCATCAAAATAAACCGTTGCAGAAGACAAGATAACACTTCGATTTCAGAAAGTTTTAAAAGTTTGATATAATTAGGTAGTTTCTCTTTGTGTTACGTAAAAATACACATATGTGATCCTCGGGTGTCATATGCAAGCAACCTAGTGGTGTGTCAGTGTAGGGAAATGCAGTGAAATATGCGTTATTTTGAAAAAAAGAATAAATTAGTACCAAAAATAGTAGAGAATAAGGTACTTTGTTTCAGCCATAGGGACCCGGGTTCGCGACCGCTATGAGAGAAGTGCTTGTACTCGAGTTTGAGCTTTATTTCGTGAAAATATGTTAAATGGTTCATAAGATATAGACTAAAACACATTATAATACACGACAATTAGTAACAATTCAATATGCACATAATGACATATAATATATTTTTAGACGGTTGCCAGCCAACATTTTTACGTGAAATAAGAAAATTAAAACAAAATTGAATAGATCCGTGGTAATTGGAATCAATTTTTGACAGAAGGTGTGCGTCATGTGATCTCATTGAAAAGGTAAGGGTTATAGTCGTTCATGTAGAATATATGTTTCTAACTTCATTATTTTATGCTCTTTCTGCTAATTTGTGCCTTTCGTACCTATCCTGATGTGTAGAATATGAAAACAACATATTTTGTTCTTACATTGAAAATATATATACAGGTTACATCAAAATAAACCGTTGCAGAAGACAAGATAACACTTCGATTTCAGAAAGTTTTAAAAATTTGATATAATTAGGTAGTTTCTCGTTGTGTTACGTAAAAATACACATATGTGATCATAGGGTGTCATATGCAAGGAACCTAGTTGTGTGTCGGTGTAAGAAAATGCAGTGAAATATGCGTTATTTTGAAAAAAAGAATAAAATAGTACCAAAAATGGTAGAGAATAAGGTACTTTGTTTCAGCCATAGGGACCCGGTTCGCGACCGCTATGAGAGAAGTGCTTGTACTCGAGTTTGAGCTATATTTCGTGAAAATATGTTAAATGGTTCTTAAGATATAGACCAAAACAGATTATAATACACGACAATTAGTAACAATTCAATATGCACATAATGACATATAATATATTGTTAGACGGTTGCCAGCCAACATTTTTACGTGAAATAAGAGAATTAAAACAAAATTGAATAGCTCCGTGGTAATTGGAATCAATTTTTGACAGAAGGTGTGCGTCATGTGATCTCATTGAAAAGGTAAAGGTTATAGTCGTTCATGTAGAATATATGTTTCTAACTTCATTATTTTATGCTCTTTCTGCTAATTTGTGCCTTTCGTACCTATCCTGATGTGTAGAATATGAAAACAACATATTTTGTTCTTACATTGAAAATATATATACAGGGTGCATCAAAATAAACCGTTGCAGAAGACAAGATAACACTTCGATTTCAGAAAGTTTTAAAAGTTTGATATAATTAGGTAGTTTCTCTTTGTGTTACGTAAAAATACACATATGTGATCCACGGGTGTCATATGCAAGCAACCTAGTGGTGTGTCAGTGTAGGGAAATGCAGTGAAATATGCGTTATTTTGAAAAAAAGAATAAAATAGTACCAAAAATGGTAGAGAATAAGGTACTTTGTTTCAGCCATAGGGACCCGGGTTCGCGACCGCTATGAGAGAAGTGCTTGTACTCGAGTTTGAGCTTTATTTCGTGAAAATATGTTAAATGGTTCTTAAGATATAGACCAAAACAGATTATAATACACGACAATTAGTAACAATTCAATATGCACTTAATGATATATAATATATTGTTAGACGGTTGCCAGCCAACATTTTTACGTGAAATAAGAAAATTAAAACAAAATTGAATAGCTCCGTGGTAATTGGAATCAATTTTTGACAGAAGGTGTGCGTCATGTGATCTCATTGAAAAGGTAAGGGTTATAGTCGTTCATGTAGAATATATGTTTCTAACTTCATTATTTTATGCTCTTTCTGCTAATTTGTGCCTTTCGTACCTATCCTGATGTGTAGAATATGAAAACAACATATTTTGTTCTTACATTGAAAATATATATACAGGGTGCATCAAAATAAACCGTTGCAGAATACAAGATAACACTTCGATTTCAGAAAGTTTTAAAAGTTTGATATAATTAGGTAGTTTCTCTTTGTGTTACGTAAAAATACACATATGTGATCCTCGGGTGTCATATGCAAGCAACCTAGTGGTGTGTCAGTGTAGGGAAATGCAGTGAAATATGCGTTATTTTGAAAAAAAGAATAAAATAGTACCCAAAATGGTAGAGAATAAGGTACTTTGTTTCAGCCATAGGTACCCAGGTTCGCGACCGCTATGAGAGAGGTGTTTGTACTCGAGTTTGAGCTTTATTTCGTGAAAATATCTTAAATGGTTCATAAGATATAGACTAAAACACATTATAATACACGACAATTAGTAACAATTCAATATGCACATAATGACATATAATATATTGTTAGACGGTTGCCAGCCAACATTTTTACGTGAAATAAGAAAATTAAAACAAAATTGAATAGCTCCGTGGTAATTGGAATCAATTTTTGACAGAAGGTGTGCGTCATGTGATCTCATTGAAAAGGTAAGGGTTATAGTCGTTCATGTAGAATATATGTTTCTAACTTCATTATTTTATGCTCTTTCTGCTAATTTGTGCCTTTCGTACCTATCCTGATGTGTAGAATATGAAAACAACATATTTTGTACTTACATTGAAAATATATATCCAGGTTGCATCAAAATAAACCGTTGCAGAAGACAAGATAACACTTCGATTTCAGAAAGTTTTAAAAGTTTGATATAATTAGGTAGTTTCTCTTTGTGTTACGTAAAAATACACATATGTGATCCTCGGGTGTCATATGCAAGCAACCTAGTGGTGTGTCAGTGTAGGGAAATGCAGTGAAATATGCGTTATTTTGAAAAAAAGAATAAATTAGTACCAAAAATAGTAGAGAATAAGGTACTTTGTTTCAGCCATAGGGACCCGGGTTCGCGACCGCTATGAGAGAAGTGCTTGTACTCGAGTTTGAGCTTTATTTCGTGAAAATATGTTAAATGGTTCATAAGATATAGACTAAAACACATTATAATACACGACAATTAGTAACAATTCAATATGCACATAATGACATATAATATATTTTTAGACGGTTGCCAGCCAACATTTTTACGTGAAATAAGAAAATTAAAACAAAATTGAATAGTGGATAAGCTTGCATATGTGCATCATTTTTAGTCATATTAGTTTAATTTTTTGTATATAGTTTAGTGGTTTTAGTGAATTCTTTGTGATTCTTTTAGTGATTTTTCTGGTGAGTTTTAGTGAGTTGTGTTTGCATTGGCTGGCAACAGTGCATTCAGTGCTATTCAAGTTGTGTCTTTGCATTCGACAATGTGCTGCGAAGTGCAACTAGGCAAACATATTCATTCATAGTTTTAGAAAAACATATTTATTCATAGTCTTTAGAGAAACACATGTTCATTCATAGACAAGATTTACATGTTCTTAACAGTGTTTTAGAGTGCTACTCAGTTTATGTGTGATCGAAGACAAAGTATGACGGTTAGCAAGCAACATGTGGTTTAGCTAGCAGCAAGCAACGATTACTGCAGAAAGATGTTAAGATAAGTAATTCATTGTACTAATATTTAAGTATTATATCAGTATATTAACATATGAACAAAGCATGTTATATTTATTATATTAACGCATGTACCTCGGAATAAGAATTGAAGCAAGTAACATCTAAAATATTCGTCAAGTCTTATTTCTCGTTCCTCCATGATATCTGGGTGAATCAGTAATATGGGTTTAATCATACAGTTCATTAGCTGTGGTTGTGATATGCGTGATTTGTAAATAAAGTACATAAACATATCACCCCTTCATACATCATCATTTTTTTTGGTCCTCCGTCCACCGGATATCTGAACGAGAAACGTGACTTTGAATTTTTTGTTCTCGTGTGTGTTTGTGTGGGTGCTGCTGTCATAAGCAGGACAAAGCTGTTCATATTAGTATAGTGGTGTGTGTGCATTCAACCCAGCTGAATTCAAGGTTACACGTTTGTAGGTCACTCAGAAGTAAAAAAAAAAAAAAAGAAAAATTATTGTCAGCGGTTTGAGTAGTTAAAAAAAAAAGAAAGACAAACAATGGCAGAAGTGCAGTTGGGTCAATTAATTAAGAAACGTGCTTCGGTCAAAGGTCAGGCAACAAGAATACAGACATTTCTTCAAAAACTACAGAATGAAAATAAACCTAGCATACAAGAAGCAAGAACAAGGCTAGTTGCACTTGAAGGGGTTTTTATTAAGTTTGATGAGATACAGTCAGAAATAGAGCTCTTAGATGAGACGGGTGAACAAGAAACGCACAGAATTACATTCGAGGAACTGTATTATGATTCAAAGGTTAAGTTACAAGAATTTATTGATAGTTTTGAACAAAAAACGGATTCAGGGGTAGCAAATAACAAAGCTGCAAATTCTAGTAGTAGTTCAGTACAATTGCCTAAAATTTCCTTGCCCACATTTTGTGGTAAATACGAGGAGTGGTCGCCCTTTAAGGACATTTTCATTTCCCTTATTCACAACAACGAATCATTAAGTACAGTTTGCAAATTTCAATATTTGCGCACATCGCTCAAGGGAGAAGCGTTTACATTAATAGCAAATCTGCCAACGGTAGAAGTAAATTACGAAATTGCATGGAAGCTTCTTGTTGAACGCTACGAAAACAAACGGTTGATAGCTTCGACATATGTACGAGGGTTGCTCAATATCAAGCCAGTAACGAAAGAAAATGCTAAAGACATTAGACAATTTGTAAATATTGCACGTAGTAATTTTCAAGCCCTTGAAGCATTGAATTTGGACAAACCTTTGCATGACGTACTACTAACACAGCATTTAGTAGAAAAACTTGATTCGGCAAGCAAAAGGGAATGGGAAGCTGAGCAAAGTAGTGACTCCTTTCCATCGTTATCGGAATTATTTTCATTTTTAGAAGGTCGTTGTCAAATGTTAGAGAACATTCGTCCTACTCAATCTGAAAGTACTTATGACAACAAAAGTGTAGATTCCAAGGCAAAAAGAAAGAATAACAGTCAAGTGAATGCGTTTGTTACTGTGCTTCCAAATGCATGTAATATTTGCCGTAGCAAAGAAACGCATGCTGTTTTTCGCTGCCCAGAATTTCTGAGTGCTAACATTAATCAAAGAAAGGAGCTCGTGAAGCAAAATAAATTATGTTTTAATTGCTTAGGTAATAAACATCAAGTAAAGGCATGCAAATCAAGTACTTGTAAGAAATGTAATTTTAAGCATAATACACTGTTGCATGAAGATACTGCTCAGGAGGCTACTAACAAAGACAGTTCAAGCAAAACAAATAACAATAATACTAATGTACCTAAAATTAAGGAACAGAACCAGGTTAAAGTTCAACCACAGGACTCTTATTGCTCATTTAAGATTAATTATGGTCAGCAAGTCTTATTAGCAACAGCGTTAGTTAACGTAACAGACACTAAAGGTCGTTTTCAACAATGCAGAGTGTTATTAGATGCAGCGTCTCAATCGAATTTTGTAAGCGAAGCTTTAGTTCATAGATTAGGCCTCAAGAAAACGAAAAATCGTGTTCCCATTAGAGGTATCAATTCTGTAACCTCCGAAGCTCAGTACAGTGTTGAAGTTCATATTTATTCAAGAACATGTGATTTTAATGCAGTGGTCAATTGTTTAGTATTGCCAAACATTACAGGTTGCATACCTTCTAAGGATATTGATTACAGTAATTGGAACTTTCCAAAAGATATCTGTTTAGCCGATCCAAATTTTAATCGCTCGTCGTCAGTAGACATGCTTATAGGTGCGGGGTTATTCTACAGTCTCCTTGAGCCAGGCCAGAAGACTAGAAAAGGAAATTATCCAGTTTTGCAGGAAACGAAGCTAGGATACGTTGTCGTCGGAAATATGCCTTCAATACCCGAAGAAGCCAACCAGTCGGTAATTTCATGTTTTGCTCAGATGGAGACAGACTTGGATACACAATTGAGAAAATTCTGGGAACTCGAAGATCTTCAGACTAAGATTTACACGCCGGAAGAAGAAAATTGTGAGAAGCATTTTTTAAAGAATACAACCAGAAATGGAGATGGAAGATTTATTGTCAAATTACCAAAGAAGGAAGAGAATGCAGCTTTAGGAGAGTCTTACAACATGGCACTACAAAGATTTAAGCAGCTTGAAAGAAGATTGCTACAAAATCCTGAGTTTCATAAACAATATGCCGCCTTCATGGATGAGTATTTAAGTTTGGGTCACATGCGAAAAGTTACAGAAGACGTGAACAGCAGCAGCAGTTGTTATCTTCCACATCATCCTGTATTCAAGATGGACAGTACAACAACTAAATTAAGAGTGGTTTTTGATGCAAGTGCAAAAACGTCTAATGGCAAATCATTGAATGACATTCTTCAAGTTGGACCAATTGTTCAAGATGACTTGTACTCCATTATTTTAAGGTTTCGGTTGTATCCAGTTGCATTTACAGCAGACTTAGAGAAAATGTACCGCCAAATATTAATTCATGATGAGGACAAGTGTTTACAACGCATCCTTTGGAGAAATTCAGTAGAAGAACCGATCCAGTCGTATGAGTTACAAACAGTGACGTACGGGACTTCGTCAGCGTCCTTCTTGGCAACAAGATGTCTGAAGCAAATAGCGGAGGAAAATTCCAAGAAATTTCCAGAAGCAGCAGAAGTAATAAAACACAATGTCTACATTGATGATGTGTTAAAATCAGTACCAAACGTGTCAAAGGCCTTAGAACTACAGAAGGATCTTATTAATATTTTAAGCAGAGCAGGTTTCAAGCTTTGTAAATGGAGTTCTAACAAAGAAGAAGTACTTCAAGGAGTTCCTGAAGACTTCAGGGAAAAACAACAGCCAATCATACTTGGTCAGCAAGATGGTGTTAAAACTTTAGGAATAGCATGGATTCCATTAACAGACAAGCTTATAATTTCGAACAAAATTTGTAAACACGGAACTGCACCAGAAAGTAATGTTGCAATGACAAAAAGACAAGTCGTCAGCATAGTGTCATCTATCTTCGATCCATTAGGTCTAATCGCTCCAATTGTCATCAAATACAAGAATTTCTTACAGAAGTTGTGGAAGACAGGAATGGATTGGAATGACCCATTAGACACAGTCCTACAAGTTGAGTGGAATCAATTAATGTCTTGGTTACCTGCGATGGCGAAGATACAAATTACAAGAAACGTAATGTCTTCGGAGAACGTTAAGGAAATTCAATTACATGGTTTTTGCGATGCAAGTGAAGAAAATTTTGGAGCAGTAGTGTACATCAGGGCTACAGACGAACAAGGAAACATTGAAGTCAATTTACTTTGTTCAAAGTCGAAGGTTGCACCACTGAAGAAGCAAACTTTGCCTAGATTGGAATTATGTGGAGCACTGTTACTTTCGAAGCTAATAGACAAAACGCTATCCATATTGAATATAGAGGTCAGTGGTATACACCTGTGGACAGACTCGACGATAGTTTTGTCATGGATCAAATCACCTCCCAATCGTTGGAAGACATTTGTATCCAACAGGGTGGCTCAAATTCAGAGAATCACATCAATCAATCAATGGCACCACGTGCCTAGTAAAGAAAATGCGGCAGACATAGTTAGTCGAGGAGCGGATCCCAACACTCTTATTCAGTCTCGAGAATGGTGGCATGGTCCAGAGTTTCTTCACACAGCAGAATGGCCATGTCAAGAACAAAATGAGCCAGCTAATATTCCAGAAGAGAAGAAAGTCATGATAAGTTTGGTGGCAGTTCATGAAACAAGCTTTATGAAAAGGTATTCATCGTTAAACAAAATGTTGAGAGTAGTAGCATATTGTTTGCGATTCAAACATAATTGTCTTTCCAAGAAATTAGAAAGAAAAACCGATAGTCTTGACGCTTCGGAACTTCGTTTAGCGTTACACAGATGTATCAAGATAGTATAACATACTACTTATCATGAAGAAATATTGAACTTGCAGCAACAAATGGAAGTTTCAACAAAGAGCCCAATCAAGGATCTTTTTCCATTTCTGGACACGGAAGGAATGCTAAGAGTAGGAGGAAGATTGGAACATTCAAACTTGGAGTACGATAACAAGCATCAATTCATCTTACCTGCAGGACATCATTTCACCCATCTGATAGTCAAAGAAGAACATAAAAGGTTGCTTCATGCAGGACCACAGCTTCTTATTGCATCTTTGCGTACCAGATATTGGATTCCAAGAGCTAAGAAGATGGTCAAAGCAATAGTACACAATTGTTTGGTTTGTTTCAAGTGGAGATCAACAAGTTCATCACAGTTAATGGGACACTTACCCAAGGAAAGAGTAAATGAAGCAAGACCATTTGTACACGTGGGAGTGGACTATGCAGGATTCTTTTATGTCAAGCCCACGATTCGCAGCAAAATTCAAATGAAAGTCTATGCAGCGTTGTTCATCTGTTTAGCCACTAGATCAGTTCACATAGAAATAGTTTCAGACTTAACTTCTCAAGCTTTCATCGCAGCATTGAAGAGATTTATTGCTAGGCGAGGAAAATGCTTATCTATCTGTAGCGACAATGGTTCAAACTTTGTTGGTGCCAATCGAGAATTGCAACATTTTTTTGAATCTAAGACTAACCGAAAGGACATCCTGGAATACTCAGCTCAAGAAGGTTTAGAATGGAAATTCATTCCTGCCAGATCTCCTCACATGGGGTCATGGGAAAGTTCAATAAAATCCATGAAGTACCACCTACGGCGTGTAGCAGGAACTGCAAGTCTGACATACGAAGAGTTGAACACGTTACTTATTCAAATTGAAGCCATTCTAAATTCAAGACCATTGACAGCCATTTCCAACGATCCTACAGATCCAATGTATCTCAGTCCAGGACATTTTTTGATGGGAGCTACACTTCTCAGCCTTCCGGAACCAGATCTATTGGACATACCTATCAACAGATTAGGAAGATGGCAACGGATTCAACAAATGAAGCAGCATATTTGGAAACGTTGGTCAAGAGATTACCTCAACCAGTTACAACAAAGAAGAAAATGGAAGTCAGCTCAACCTAATTTACAACCGGGCATGGTCGTATTGTTAAAAGAAGACAATGTTCCTCCTCAAGTGTGGAAGTTAGGTGTGATTGAAGAAGTTCATCCGGGCAGTGATAATTTAGTGCGAGTGGCAACTGTGAAGTGTAAAAGTGGCATTTTTCGGCGTAGTGTTGCTAAGCTAATTCCTTTATCCCTAGAATATTAATTGATTGTGTCCAATCAAGGAGGGGGAGGATGGATAAGCTTGCATATGTGCATCATTTTTAGTCATATTAGTTTAATTTTTTGTATATAGTTTAGTGGTTTTAGTGAATTCTTTGTGATTCTTTTAGTGATTTTTCTGGTGAGTTTTAGTGAGTTGTGTTTGCATTGGCTGGCAACAGTGCATTCAGTGCTATTCAAGTTGTGTCTTTGCATTCGACAATGTGCTGCGAAGTGCAACTAGGCAAACATATTCATTCATAGTTTTAGAAAAACATATTTATTCATAGTCTTTAGAGAAACACATGTTCATTCATAGACAAGATTTACATGTTCTTAACAGTGTTTTAGAGTGCTACTCAGTTTATGTGTGATCGAAGACAAAGTATGACGGTTAGCAAGCAACATGTGGTTTAGCTAGCAGCAAGCAACGATTACTGCAGAAAGATGTTAAGATAAGTAATTCATTGTACTAATATTTAAGTATTATATCAGTATATTAACATATGAACAAAGCATGTTATATTTATTATATTAACGCATGTACCTCGGAATAAGAATTGAAGCAAGTAACATCTAAAATATTCGTCAAGTCTTATTTCTCGTTCCTCCATGATATCTGGGTGAATCAGTAATATGGGTTTAATCATACAGTTCATTAGCTGTGGTTGTGATATGCGTGATTTGTAAATAAAGTACATAAACATATCACCCCTTCATACATCATCAAATAGATCCGTGGTAATTGGAATCAATTTTTGACAGAAGGTGTGCGTCATGTGATCTCATTGAAAAGGTAAGGGTTATAGTCGTTCATGTAGAATATATGTTTCTAACTTCATTATTTTATGCTCTTTCTGCTAATTTGTGCCTTTCGTACCTATCCTGATGTGTAGAATATGAAAACAACATATTTTGTTCTTACATTGAAAATATATATACAGGTTACATCAAAATAAACCGTTGCAGAAGACAAGATAACACTTCGATTTCAGAAAGTTTTAAAAATTTGATATAATTAGGTAGTTTCTCGTTGTGTTACGTAAAAATACACATATGTGATCATAGGGTGTCATATGCAAGGAACCTAGTTGTGTGTCGGTGTAAGAAAATGCAGTGAAATATGCGTTATTTTGAAAAAAAGAATAAAATAGTACCAAAAATGGTAGAGAATAAGGTACTTTGTTTCAGCCATAGGGACCCGGTTCGCGACCGCTATGAGAGAAGTGCTTGTACTCGAGTTTGAGCTATATTTCGTGAAAATATGTTAAATGGTTCTTAAGATATAGACCAAAACAGATTATAATACACGACAATTAGTAACAATTCAATATGCACATAATGACATATAATATATTGTTAGACGGTTGCCAGCCAACATTTTTACGTGAAATAAGAGAATTAAAACAAAATTGAAAAGCTCCGTGGTAATTGGAATCAATTTTTGACAGAAGGTGTGCGTCATGTGATCTCATTGAAAAGGTAAAGGTTATAGTCGTTCATGTAGAATATATGTTTCTAACTTCATTATTTTATGCTCTTTCTGCTAATTTGTGCCTTTCGTACCTATCCTGATGTGTAGAATATGAAAACAACATATTTTGTTCTTACATTGAAAATATATATACAGGGTGCATCAAAATAAACCGTTGCAGAAGACAAGATAACACTTCGATTTCAGAAAGTTTTAAAAGTTTGATATAATTAGGTAGTTTCTCTTTGTGTTACGTAAAAATACACATATGTGATCCACGGGTGTCATATGCAAGCAACCTAGTGGTGTGTCAGTGTAGGGAAATGCAGTGAAATATGCGTTATTTTGAAAAAAAGAATAAAATAGTACCAAAAATGGTAGAGAATAAGGTACTTTGTTTCAGCCATAGGGACCCGGGTTCGCGACCGCTATGAGAGAAGTGCTTGTACTCGAGTTTGAGCTTTATTTCGTGAAAATATGTTAAATGGTTCTTAAGATATAGACCAAAACAGATTATAATACACGACAATTAGTAACAATTCAATATGCACATAATGACATATAATATATTGTTAGACGGTTGCCAGCCAACATTTTTACGTGAAATAAGAAAATTAAAACAAAATTGAATAGCTCCGTGGTAATTGGAATCAATTTTTGACAGAAGGTGTGCGTCATGTGATCTCATTGAAAAGGTAAGGGTTATAGTCGTTCATGTAGAATATATGTTTCTAACTTCATTATTTTATGCTCTTTCTGCTAATTTGTGCCTTTCGTACCTATCCTGATGTGTAGAATATGAAAACAACATATTTTGTTCTTACATTGAAAATATATATACAGGGTGCATCAAAATAAACCGTTGCAGAATACAAGATAACACTTCGATTTCAGAAAGTTTTAAAAGTTTGATATAATTAGGTAGTTTCTCTTTGTGTTACGTAAAAATACACATATGTGATCCTCGGGTGTCATATGCAAGCAACCTAGTGGTGTGTCAGTGTAGGGAAATGCAGTGAAATATGCGTTATTTTGAAAAAAAGAATAAAATAGTACCAAAAATGGTAGAGAATAAGGTACTTTGTTTCAGCCATAGGGACCCAGGTTCGCGACCGCTATGAGAGAGGTGTTTGTACTCGAGTTTGAGCTTTATTTCGTGAAAATATGTTAAATGGTTCATAAGATATAGACTAAAACACATTATAATACACGACAATTAGTAACAATTCAATATGCACATAATGACATATAATATATTGTTAGACGGTTGCCAGCCAACATTTTTACGTGAAATAAGAAAATTAAAACAAAATTGAATAGCTCCGTGGTAATTGGAATCAATTTTTGACAGAAGGTGTGCGTCATGTGATCTCATTGAAAAGGTAAGGGTTATAGTCGTTCATGTAGAATATATGTTTCTAACTTCATTATTTTATGCTCTTTCTGCTAATTTGTGCCTTTCGTACCTATCCTGATGTGTAGAATATGAAAACAACATATTTTGTACTTACATTGAAAATATATATCCAGGTTGCATCAAAATAAACCGTTGCAGAAGACAAGATAACACTTCGATTTCAGAAAGTTTTAAAAGTTTGATATAATTAGGTAGTTTCTCTTTGTGTTACGTAAAAATACACATATGTGATCCTCGGGTGTCATATGCAAGCAACCTAGTGGTGTGTCAGTGTAGGGAAATGCAGTGAAATATGCGTTATTTTGAAAAAAAGAATAAATTAGTACCAAAAATAGTAGAGAATAAGGTACTTTGTTTCAGCCATAGGGACCCGGGTTCGCGACCGCTATGAGAGAAGTGCTTGTACTCGAGTTTGAGCTTTATTTCGTGAAAATATGTTAAATGGTTCATAAGATATAGACTAAAACACATTATAATACACGACAATTAGTAACAATTCAATATGCACATAATGACATATAATATATTGTTAGACGGTTGCCAGCCAACATTTTTACGTGAAATAAGAAAATTAAAACAAAATTGAATAGATCCGTGGTAATTGGAATCAATTTTTGACAGAAGGTGTGCGTCATGTGATCTCATTGAAAAGGTAAGGGTTATAGTCGTTCATGTAGAATATATGTTTCTAACTTCATTATTTTATGCTCTTTCTGCTAATTTGTGCCTTTCGTACCTATCCTGATGTGTAGAATATGAAAACAACATATTTTGTTCTTACATTGAAAATATATATACAGGTTACATCGAAATAAACCGTTGCAGAAGACAAGATAACACTTCGATTTCAGAAAGTTTTAAAAATTTGATATAATTAGGTAGTTTCTTGTTGTGTTACGTAAAAATACACATATGTGATCATAGGGTGTCATATGCAAGGAACCTAGTTGTGTGTCGGTGTAAGAAAATGCAGTGAAATATGCGTTATTTTGAAAAAAAGAATAAAATAGTACCAAAAATGGTAGAGAATAAGGTACTTTGTTTCAGCCATAGGGACCCGGGTTCGCGACCGCTATGAGAGAAGTGCTTGTACTCAAGTTTGAGCTTTATTTCGTGAAAATATGTTAAATGGTTCTTAAGATATAGACCAAAACAGATTATAATACACGACAATTAGTAACAATTCAATATGCACATAATGACATATAATATATTGTTAGACGGTTGCCAGCCAACATTTTTACGTGAAATAAGAGAATTAAAACAAAATTGAATAGCTCCGTGGTAATTGGAATCAATTTTTGACAGAAGGTGTGCGTCATGTGATCTCATTGAAAAGGTAAAGGTTATAGTCGTTCATGTAGAATATATGTTTCTAACTTCATTATTTTATGCTCTTTCTGCTAATTTGTGCCTTTCGTACCTATCCTGATGTGTAGAATATGAAAACAACATATTTTGTTCTTACATTGAAAATATATATACAGGGTGCATCAAAATAAACCGTTGCAGAAGACAAGATAACACTTCGATTTCAGAAAGTTTTAAAAGTTTGATATAATTAGGTAGTTTCTCTTTGTGTTACGTAAAAATACACATATGTGATCCACGGGTGTCATATGCAAGCAACCTAGTGGTGTGTCAGTGTAGGGAAATGCAGTGAAATATGCGTTATTTTGAAAAAAAGAATAAAATAGTACCAAAAGTGGTAGAGAATAAGGTACTTTGTTTCAGCCATAGGGACCCGGGTTCGCGACCGCTATGAGAGAAGTGCTTGTACTCGAGTTTGAGCTTTATTTCGTGAAAATATGTTAAATGGTTCTTAAGATATAGACCAAAACAGATTATAATACACGACAATTAGTAACAATTCAATATGCACATAATGACATATAATATATTGTTAGACGGTTGCCAGCCAACATTTTTACGTGAAATAAGAAAATTAAAACAAAATTGAATAGCTCCGTGGTAATTGGAATCAATTTTTGACAGAAGGTGTGCGTCATGTGATCTCATTGAAAAGGTAAGGGTTATAGTCGTTCATGTAGAATATATGTTTCTAACTTCATTATTTTATGCTCTTTCTGCTAATTTGTGCCTTTCGTACCTATCCTGATGTGTAGAATATGAAAACAACATATTTTGTTCTTACATTGAAAATATATATACAGGGTGCATCAAAATAAACCGTTGCAGAAGACAAGATAACACTTCGATTTCAGAAAGTTTTAAAAGTTTGATATAATTAGGTAGTTTATCTTCGTGTTACGTAAAAATACACATATGTGATCCTCGGGTGTCATATGCAAGCAACCTAGTGGTGTGTCAGTGTAGGGAAATGCAGTGAAATATGCGTTATTTTGAAAAAAAGAATAAAATAGTACCAAAAATGGTAGAGAATAAGGTACTTTGTTTCAGCCATAGGGACCCAGGTTCGCGACCGCTATGAGAGAGGTGTTTGTACTCGAGTTTGAGCTTTATTTCGTGAAAATATCTTAAATGGTTCATAAGATATAGACTAAAACACATTATAATACACGACAATTAGTAACAATTCAATATGCACATAATGACATATAATATATTGTTAGACGGTTGCCAGCCAACATTTTTACGTGAAATAAGAAAATTAAAACAAAATTGAATAGCTCCGTGGTAATTGGAATCAATTTTTGACAGAAGGTGTGCGTCATGTGATCTCATTGAAAAGGAAAGGGTTATAGTCGTTCATGTAGAATATATGTTTCTAACTTCATTATTTTATGCTCTTTCTGCTAATTTGTGCCTTTCGTACCTATCCTGATGTGTAGAATATGAAAACAACATATTTTGTACTTACATTGAAAATATATATCCAGGTTGCATCAAAATAAACCGTTGCAGAAGACAAGATAACACTTCGATTTCAGAAAGTTTTAAAAGTTTGATATAATTAGGTAGTTTCTCTTTGTGTTACGTAAAAATACACATATGTGATCCTCGGGTGTCATATGCAAGCAACCTAGTGGTGTGTCAGTGTAGGGAAATGCAGTGAAATATGCGTTATTTTGAAAAAAAAGAATAAAATAGTACCAAAAATGGTAGAGAATAAGGTACTTTGTTTCAGCCATAGGGACCCAGGTTCGCGACCGCTATGAGAGAGGTGTTTGTACTCGAGTTTGAGCTTTATTTCGTGAAAATATCTTAAATGGTTCATAAGATATAGACTAAAACACATTATAATACACGACAATTAGTAACAATTCAATATGCACATAATGACATATAATATATTGTTAGACGGTTGCCAGCCAACATTTTTACGTGAAATAAGAAAATTAAAACAAAATTGAATAGCTCCGTGGTAATTGGAATCAATTTTTGACAGAAGGTGTGCGTCATGTGATCTCATTGAAAAGGTAAGGGTTATAGTCGTTCATGTAGAATATATGTTTCTAACTTCATTATTTTATGCTCTTTCTGCTAATTTGTGCCTTTCGTACCTATCCTGATGTGTAGAATATGAAAACAACATATTTTGTTCTTACATTGAAAATATATATACAGGTTACATCAAAATAAACCGTTGCAGAAGACAAGATAACACTTCGATTTCAGAAAGTTTTAAAAATTTGATATAATTAGGTAGTTTCTCGTTGTGTTACGTAAAAATACACATATGTGATCCTAGGGTGTCATATGCAAGGAACCTAGTTGTGTGTCGGTGTAAGAAAATGCAGCGAAATATGCGTTATTTTGAAAAAAAGAATAAAATAGTACCAAAAATGGTAGAGAATAAGGTACTTTGTTTCAGCCATAGGGACCCGGTTCGCGACCGCTATGAGAGAAGTGCTTGTACTCGAGTTTAAGCTATATTTCGTGAAAATATGTTAAATGGTTCTTAAGATATAGACCAAAACAGATTATAATACACGACAATTAGTAACAATTCAATATGCACATAATGACATATAATATATTGTTAGACGGTTGCCAGCCAACATTTTTACGTGAAATAAGAGAATTAAAACAAAATTGAATAGCTCCGTGGTAATTGGAATCAATTTTTGACAGAAGGTGTGCGTCATGTGATCTCATTGAAAAGGTAAAGGTTATAGTCGTTCATGTAGAATATATGTTTCTAACTTCATTATTTTATGCTCTTTCTGCTAATTTGTGCCTTTCGTACCTATCCTGATGTGTAGAATATGAAAACAACATATTTTGTTCTTACATTGAAAATATATATACAGGGTGCATCAAAATAAACCGTTGCAGAAGACAAGATAACACTTCGATTTCAGAAAGTTTTAAAAGTTTGATATAATTAGGTAGTTTCTCTTTGTGTTACGTAAAAATACACATATGTGATCCACGGGTGTCATATGCAAGCAACCTAGTGGTGTGTCAGTGTAGGGAAATGCAGTGAAATATGCGTTATTTTGAAAAAAAGAATAAAATAGTACCAAAAATGGTAGAGAATAAGGTACTTTGTTTCAGCCATAGGGACCCGGGTTCGCGACCGCTATGAGAGAAGTGCTTGTACTCGAGTTTGAGCTTTATTTCGTGAAAATATGTTAAATGGTTCTTAAGATATAGACCAAAACAAATTATAATACACGACAATTAGTAACAATTCAATATGCACTTAATGATATATAATATATTGTTAGACGGTTGCCAGCCAACATTTTTACGTGAAATAAGAAAATTAAAACAAAATTGAATAGCTCCGTGGTAATTGGAATCAATTTTTGACAGAAGGTGTGCGTCATGTGATCTCATTGAAAAGGTAAGGGTTATAGTCGTTCATGTAGAATATATGTTTCTAACTTCATTATTTTATGCTCTTTCTGCTAATTTGTGCCTTTCGTACCTATCCTGATGTGTAGAATATGAAAACAACATATTTTGTTCTTACATTGAAAATATATATACAGGGTGCATCAAAATAAACCGTTGCAGAAGACAAGATAACACTTCGATTTCAGAAAGTTTTAAAAGTTTGATATAATTAGGTAGTTTATCTTCGTGTTACGTAAAAATACACATATGTGATCCTCGGGTGTCATATGCAAGCAACCTAGTGGTGTGTCAGTGTAGGGAAATGCAGTGAAATATGCGTTATTTTGAAAAAAAGAATAAAATAGTACCAAAAATGGTAGAGAATAAGGTACTTTGTTTCAGCCATAGGGACCCAGGTTCGCGACCGCTATGAGAGAGGTGTTTGTACTCGAGTTTGAGCTTTATTTCGTGAAAATATCTTAAATGGTTCATAAGATATAGACTAAAACACATTATAATACACGACAATTAGTAACAATTCAATATGCACATAATGACATATAATATATTGTTAGACGGTTGCCAGCCAACATTTTTACGTGAAATAAGAAAATTAAAACAAAATTGAATAGCTCCGTGGTAATTGGAATCAATTTTTGACAGAAGGTGTGCGTCATGTGATCTCATTGAAAAGGTAAGGGTTATAGTCGTTCATGTAGAATATATGTTTCTAACTTCATTATTTTATGCTCTTTCTGCTAATTTGTGCCTTTCGTACCTATCCTGATGTGTAGAATATGAAAACAACATATTTTGTACTTACATTGAAAATATATATCCAGGTTGCATCAAAATAAACCGTTGCAGAAGACAAGATAACACTTCGATTTCAGAAAGTTTTAAAAGTTTGATATAATTAGGTAGTTTCTCTTTGTGTTACGTAAAAATACACATATGTGATCCTCGGGTGTCATATGCAAGCAACCTAGTGGTGTGTCAGTGTAGGGAAATGCAGTGAAATATGCGTTATTTTGAAAAAAAGAATAAAATAGTACCAAAAATGGTAGAGAATAAGGTACTTTGTTTCAGCCATAGGGACCCAGGTTCGCGACCGCTATGAGAGAGGTGTTTGTACTCGAGTTTGAGCTTTATTTCGTGAAAATATCTTAAATGGTTCATAAGATATAGACTAAAACACATTATAATACACGACAATTAGTAACAATTCAATATGCACATAATGACATATAATATATTGTTAGACGGTTGCCAGCCAACATTTTTACGTGAAATAAGAAAATTAAAACAAAATTGAATAGCTCCGTGGTAATTGGAATCAATTTTTGACAGAAGGTGTGCGTCATGTGATCTCATTGAAAAGGTAAGGGTTATAGTCGTTCATGTAGAATATATGTTTCTAACTTCATTATTTTATGCTCTTTCTGCTAATTTGTGCCTTTCGAACCTATCCTGATGTGTAGAATATGAAAACAACATATTTTGTACTTACATTGAAAATATATATCCAGGTTGCATCAAAATAAACCGTTGCAGAAGACAAGATAACACTTCGATTTCAGAATGTTTTAAAAGTTTGATATAATTAGGTAGTTTCTCTTTGTGTTACGTAAAAATACACATATGTGATCCTCGGGTGTCATATGCAAGCAACCTAGTGGTGTGTCAGTGTAGGGAAATGCAGTGAAATATGCGTTATTTTGAAAAAAAGAATAAATTAGTACCAAAAATAGTAGAGAATAAGGTACTTTGTTTCAGCCATAGGGACCCGGGTTCGCGACCGCTATGAGAGAAGTGCTTGTACTCGAGTTTGAGCTTTATTTCGTGAAAATATGTTAAATGGTTCATAAGATATAGACTAAAACACATTATAATACACGACAATTAGTAACAATTCAATATGCACATAATGACATATAATATATTGTTAGACGGTTGCCAGCCAACATTTTTACGTGAAATAAGAAAATTAAAACAAAATTGAATAGATCCGTGGTAATTGGAATCAATTTTTGACAGAAGGTGTGCGTCATGTGATCTCATTGAAAAGGTAAGGGTTATAGTCGTTCATGTAGAATATATGTTTCTAACTTCATTATTTTATGCTCTTTCTGCTAATTTGTGCCTTTCGTACCTATCCTGATGTGTAGAATATGAAAACAACATATTTTGTTCTTACATTGAAAATATATATACAGGTTACATCAAAATAAACCGTTGCAGAAGACAAGATAACACTTCGATTTCAGAAAGTTTTAAAAATTTGATATAATTAGGTAGTTTCTCGTTGTGTTACGTAAAAATACACATATGTGATCCTAGGGTGTCATATGCAAGGAACCTAGTTGTGTGTCGGTGTAAGAAAATGCAGTGAAATATGCGTTATTTTGAAAAAAAGAATAAAATAGTACCAAAAATGGTAGAGAATAAGGTACTTTGTTTCAGCCATAGGGACCCGGTTCGCGACCGCTATGAGAGAAGTGCTTGTACTCGAGTTTAAGCTATATTTCGTGAAAATATGTTAAATGGTTCTTAAGATATAGACCAAAACAGATTATAATACACGACAATTAGTAACAATTCAATATGCACATAATGACATATAATATATTGTTAGACGGTTGCCAGCCAACATTTTTACGTGAAATAAGAGAATTAAAACAAAATTGAATAGCTCCGTGGTAATTGGAATCAATTTTTGACAGAAGGTTTGCGTCATGTGATCTCATTGAAAAGGTAAAGGTTATAGTCGTTCATGTAGAATATATGTTTCTAACTTCATTATTTTATGCTCTTTCTGCTAATTTGTGCCTTTCGTACCTATCCTGATGTGTAGAATATGAAAACAACATATTTTGTTCTTACATTGAAAATATATATACAGGGTGCATCAAAATAAACCGTTGCAGAAGACAAGATAACACTTCGATTTCAGAAAGTTTTAAAAGTTTGATATAATTAGGTAGTTTCTCTTTGTGTTACGTAAAAATACACATATGTGATCCTCGGGTGTCATATGCAAGCAACCTAGTGGTGTGTCAGTGTAGGGAAATGCAGTGAAATATGCGTTATTTTGAAAAAAAGAATAAAATAGTACCAAAAATGGTAGAGAATAAGGTACTTTGTTTCAGCCATAGGGACCCGGGTTCGCGACCGCTATGAGAGAAGTGCTTGTACTCGAGTTTGAGCTTCATTTCGTGAAAATATGTTAAATGGTTCTTAAGATATAGACCAAAACAAATTATAATACACGACAATTAGTAACAATTCAATATGCACTTAATGATATATAATATATTGTTAGACGGTTGCCAGCCAACATTTTTACGTGAAATAAGAAAATTAAAACAAAATTGAATAGCTCCGTGGTAATTGGAATCAATTTTTGACAGAAGGTGTGCGTCATGTGATCTCATTGAAAAGGTAAGGGTTATAGTCGTTCATGTAGAATATATGTTTCTAACTTCATTATTTTATGCTCTTTCTGCTAATTTGTGCCTTTCGTACCTATCCTGATGTGTAGAATATGAAAACAACATATTTTGTTCTTACATTGAAAATATATATACAGGGTGCATCAAAATAAACCGTTGCAGAAGACAAGATAACACTTCGATTTCAGAAAGTTTTAAAAGTTTGATATAATTAGGTAGTTTATCTTCGTGTTACGTAAAAATACACATATGTGATCCTCGGGTGTCATATGCAAGCAACCTAGTGGTGTGTCAGTGTAGGGAAATGCAGTGAAATATGCGTTATTTTGAAAAAAAGAATAAAATAGTACCAAAAATGGTAGAGAATAAGGTACTTTGTTTCAGCCATAGGGACCCAGGTTCGCGACCGCTATGAGAGAGGTGTTTGTACTCGAGTTTGAGCTTTATTTCGTGAAAATATCTTAAATGGTTCATAAGATATAGACTAAAACACATTATAATACACGACAATTAGTAACATTTCAATATGCACATAATGACATATAATATATTGTTAGACGGTTGCCAGCCAACATTTTTACGTGAAATAAGAAAATTAAAACAAAATTGAATAGCTCCGTGGTAATTGGAATCAATTTTTGACAGAAGGTGTGCGTCATGTGATCTCATTGAAAAGGTAAGGGTTATAGTCGTTCATGTAGAATATATGTTTCTAACTTCATTATTTTATGCTCTTTCTGCTAATTTGTGCCTTTCGTACCTATCCTGATGTGTAGAATATGAAAACAACATATTTTGTACTTACATTGAAAATATATATCCAGGTTGCATCAAAATAAACCGTTGCAGAAGACAAGATAACACTTCGATTTCAGAAAGTTTTAAAAGTTTGATATAATTAGGTAGTTTCTCTTTGTGTTACGTAAAAATACACATATGTGATCCTCGGGTGTCATATGCAAGCAACCTAGTGGTGTGTCAGTGTAGGGAAATGCAGTGAAATATGCGTTATTTTGAAAAAAAAGAATAAAATAGTACCAAAAATGGTAGAGAATAAGGTACTTTGTTTCAGCCATAGGGACCCAGGTTCGCGACCGCTATGAGAGAGGTGTTTGTACTCGAGTTTGAGCTTTATTTCGTGAAAATATCTTAAATGGTTCATAAGATATAGACTAAAACACATTATAATACACGACAATTAGTAACAATTCAATATGCACATAATGACATATAATATATTGTTAGACGGTTGCCAGCCAACATTTTTACGTGAAATAAGAAAATTAAAACAAAATTGAATAGCTCCGTGGTAATTGGAATCAATTTTTGACAGAAGGTGTGCGTCATGTGATCTCATTGAAAAGGTAAGGGTTATAGTCGTTCATGTAGAATATATGTTTCTAACTTCATTATTTTATGCTCTTTCTGCTAATTTGTGCCTTTCGTACCTATCCTGATGTGTAGAATATGAAAACAACATATTTTGTACTTACATTGAAAATATATATCCAGGTTGCATCAAAATAAACCGTTGCAGAAGACAAGATAACACTTCGATTTCAGAATGTTTTAAAAGTTTGATATAATTAGGTAGTTTCTCTTTGTGTTACGTAAAAATACACATATGTGATCCTCGGGTGTCATATGCAAGCAACCTAGTGGTGTGTCAGTGTAGGGAAATGCAGTGAAATATGCGTTATTTTGAAAAAAAGAATAAAATAGTACCAAAAATAGTAGAGAATAAGGTACTTTGTTTCAGCCATAGGGACCCGGGTTCGCGACCGCTATGAGAGAAGTGCTTGTACTCGAGTTTGAGCTTTATTTCGTGAAAATATGTTAAATGGTTCATAAGATATAGACTAAAACACATTATAATACACGACAATTAGTAACAATTCAATATGCACATAATGACATATAATATATTGTTAGACGGTTGCCAGCCAACATTTTTACGTGAAATAAGAAAATTAAAACAAAATTGAATAGATCCGTGGTAATTGGAATCAATTTTTGACAGAAGGTGTGCGTCATGTGATCTCATTGAAAAGGTAAGGGTTATAGTCGTTCATGTAGAATATATGTTTCTAACTTCATTATTTTATGCTCTTTCTGCTAATTTGTGCCTTTCGTACCTATCCTGATGTGTAGAATATGAAAACAACATATTTTGTTCTTACATTGAAAATATATATACAGGTTACATCAAAATAAACCGTTGCAGAAGACAAGATAACACTTCGATTTCAGAAAGTTTTAAAAATTTGATATAATTAGGTAGTTTCTCTTTGTGTTACGTAAAAATACACATATGTGATCCTAGGGTGTCATATGCAAGGAACCTAGTTGTGTGTCGGTGTAGGAAAATGCAGTGAAATATGCGTTATTTTGAAAAAAAGAATAAAATAGTACCAAAAATGGTAGAGAATAAGGTACTTTGTTTCAGCCATAGGGACCCGGTTCGCGACCGCTATGAGAGAAGTGCTTGTACTCGAGTTTGAGCTATATTTCGTGAAAATATGTTAAATGGTTCTTAAGATATAGACCAAAACAGATTATAATACACGACAATTAGTAACAATTCAATATGCACATAATGACATATAATATATTGTTAGACGGTTGCCAGCCAACATTTTTACGTGAAATAAGAGAATTAAAACAAAATTGAATAGCTCCGTGGTAATTGGAATCAATTTTTGACAGAAGGTGTGCGTCATGTGATCTCATTGAAAAGGTAAAGGTTATAGTCGTTCATGTAGAATATATGTTTCTAACTTCATTATTTTATGCTCTTTCTGCTAATTTGTGCCTTTCGTACCTATCCTGATGTGTAGAATATGAAAACAACATATTTTGTTCTTACATTGAAAATATATATACAGGGTGCATCAAAATAAACCGTTGCAGAAGACAAGATAACACTTCGATTTCAGAAAGTTTTAAAAGTTTGATATAATTAGGTAGTTTATCTTCGTGTTACGTAAAAATACACATATGTGATCCTCGGGTGTCATATGCAAGCAACCTAGTGGTGTGTCAGTGTAGGGAAATGCAGTGAAATATGCGTTATTTTGAAAAAAAGAATAAAATAGTACCAAAAATGGTAGAGAATAAGGTACTTTGTTTCAGCCATAGGGACCCAGGTTCGCGACCGCTATGAGAGAGGTGTTTGTACTCGAGTTTGAGCTTTATTTCGTGAAAATATCTTAAATGGTTCATAAGATATAGACTAAAACACATTATAATACACGACAATTAGTAACAATTCAATATGCACATAATGACATATAATATATTGTTAGACGGTTGCCAGCCAACATTTTTACGTGAAATAAGAAAATTAAAACAAAATTGAATAGCTCCGTGGTAATTGGAATCAATTTTTGACAGAAGGTGTGCGTCATGTGATCTCATTGAAAAGGTAAGGGTTATAGTCGTTCATGTAGAATATATGTTTCTAACTTCATTATTTTATGCTCTTTCTGCTAGTTTGTGCCTTTCGTACCTATCCTGATGTGTAGAATATGAAAACAACATATTTTGTACTTACATTGAAAATATATATCCAGGTTGCATCAAAATAAACCGTTGCAGAAGACAAGATAACACTTCGATTTCAGAAAGTTTTAAAAGTTTGATATAATTAGGTAGTTTCTCTTTGTGTTACGTAAAAATACACATATGTGATCCTCGGGTGTCATATGCAAGCAACCTAGTGGTGTGTCAGTGTAGGGAAATGCAGTGAAATATGCGTTATTTTGAAAAAAAGAATAAATTAGTACCAAAAATAGTAGAGAATAAGGTACTTTGTTTCAGCCATAGGGACCCGGGTTCGCGACCGCTATGAGAGAAGTGCTTGTACTCGAGTTTGAGCTTTATTTCGTGAAAATATGTTAAATGGTTCATAAGATATAGACTAAAACACATTATAATACACGACAATTAGTAACAATTCAATATGCACATAATGACATATAATATATTGTTAGACGGTTGCCAGCCAACATTTTTACGTGAAATAAGAAAATTAAAACAAAATTGAATAGATCCGTGGTAATTGGAATCAATTTTTGACAGAAGGTGTGCGTCATGTGATCTCATTGAAAAGGTAAGGGTTATAGTCGTTCATGTAGAATATATGTTTCTAACTTCATTATTTTATGCTCTTTCTGCTAATTTGTGCCTTTCGTACCTATCCTGATGTGTAGAATATGAAAACAACATATTTTGTTCTTACATTGAAAATATATATACAGGTTACATCAAAATAAACCGTTGCAGAAGACAAGATAACACTTCGATTTCAGAAAGTTTTAAAAATTTGATATAATTAGGTAGTTTCTCGTTGTGTTACGTAAAAATACACATATGTGATCCTAGGGTGTCATATGCAAGGAACCTAGTTGTGTGTCGGTGTAAGAAAATGCAGTGAAATATGCGTTATTTTGAAAAAAAGAATAAAATAGTACCAAAAATGGTAGAGAATAAGGTACTTTGTTTCAGCCATAGGGACCCGGTTCGCGACCGCTATGAGAGAAGTGCTTGTACTCGAGTTTGAGCTATATTTCGTGAAAATATGTTAAATGGTTCTTAAGATATAGACCAAAACAGATTATAATACACGACAATTAGTAACAATTCAATATGCACATAATGACATAATATATTGTTAGACGGTTGCCAGCCAACATTTTTACGTGAAATAAGAGAATTAAAACAAAATTGAATAGCTCCGTGGTAATTGGAATCAATTTTTGACAGAAGGTGTGCGTCATGTGATCTCATTGAAAAGGTAAAGGTTATAGTCGTTCATGTAGAATATATGTTTCTAACTTCATTATTTTATGCTCTTTCTGCTAATTTGTGCCTTTCGTACCTATCCTGATGTGTAGAATATGAAAACAACATATTTTGTTCTTACATTGAAAATATATATACAGGGTGCATCAAAATAAACCGTTGCAGAAGACAAGATAACACTTCGATTTCAGAAAGTTTTAAAAGTTTGATATAATTAGGTAGTTTCTCTTTGTGTTACGTAAAAATACACATATGTGATCCACGGGT